>NC_089593.1:3640300-3829065 GCF_019320115.1 Miscanthus floridulus | reverse complement strand
CAAGTTCACTTGACCCTATGTATCCATTGAGGCCGTGAGTGACCTCTAAAAGCTGCGTTGTACGTCTCTTGCAACTGTTTTTCTCGAATCCACTAGATGATATTTTATCCTTGCGGGGCAATAATAGCCCTCACAAATTGTCATATTGATTCATCACAAGCACGGGAGCACCGGACGCCACCTAATCACCTAGACAGCTTCTCCTCCAAATGTAACAAATGTGCAACCGAGATTCTTGACTTATCGCAAGTGCTCAAGGCTAGTCCATACAAGTTCACTAATTAAGGCTCTCAAACTTCAAATCTCTCAAACAACTAATTTTTTAACCTAAATCATTCACGTCCCAAAACAATCACCAAAATATTAGAAGCAGACATGCAGCTATTGTAACCTAAAGAAATCATAAAAATAATCAAACAGTGCAACTAGAAAATGGATGATGTAGAAAAAAAAAAGAAACACAGATTCAATTCATGGTCTTTCAATTTTTTTTATGGTATAAGTACAATAAAGCGTTGCCCAGGTTGTTTATAAAGAACAAAATAATACATATGCGGATAATAACTCCCTGTGAAATACAAGCCTTATACAATATATATGGGGATAATAAGTGTTGATATTTTATGGAATTCCTTCCATGATACAAACAGCCATAAATAGCGTAGTCACAATTATTCATTATTTATCTCCTATTGTCGTGGTACTTAATTGTATAGATAGATTGTTTCCGCCTTGAGCTTCTTCATGGAAAAACCTCAATGATTGAATGAAAACCTAATATGGGCGTGATCTTGTAATCACTGAACCCAGCTTTTGAAAAGATTTTTCTCCATTCGTGCTCCTTCCGCTCAGACCCACCATATCGCATCATGGACATATCAAACATCACTTGCGTTTCTTTGACAACTTTGTCTGATCCATAGCGGACCACAGCATTCATAATGATCACTTTTCCTCCAGCATCTCTGGACGGAATTGCTCTCTCGCACTGTCCACTACCGAAATCAGTAGGTTTGTCGTGTGTCCAGGGCACACGGCGAAGCCTACAAAACACTCGGCAAATGGCACTCGACGAATAAAGACTTGGCAAAGCTGTCTTTGCCAAGTGTTTTTTTGTCGAGCACTCGGCGAACACTTTGTCGAGTGCTAAACCGACACTCGACAAACATTTTTCAAAAAAAAAAAATACAAAAAAAACAAGCACCACCGGCCGCCGCCCACCACCGAGCTGCCTCCCGCCGCCACCACGCCCGAGCTGCCTCCCGCCGCCACCAAGCGCGCCACGCCACCATGCTATGATCAGTACCAGGCACCTTGATGATCACTAGCTTGTTCGAGGTCTAGTACACTGCAGTTGATGTGCGGAAAGGCCATAGCGATGGCCATAGCGGCAGCGCCATCACTACTGGAGGCGCATGCTTTGCCGAGGGCCTCTGGCCCTCGGCAAAGGACTAGAAACCCTCGACAAAGGCTTTGCCGAGGGCTGCCCTCGGCAAAGACCCCTCGAGGAATTTTTAGACGGCGAAGGGGTCTTTGCCGAGGGCCCTTTATCGGGCCCTCGGCAAAGCCTTTGCCGAGGGCCAGGATCGCCCTCGGCAAAGAAAAGACGCCGTCAGATGCCGGCGCCGTAGGCGGTTTCTTTGCCGAGGGCCGACCCTCGGCAAAGAAATGGTTTTTTTTTTGAATTTGTTTGCCGAGGGCCGACCCTCGGCAAATAAAAGTTTTTATTTTTTTTAAATCTTTGCCCAGGGCCTCCTCTATGGCCCTCGGCAAAGAAATATTCAGGATTTTTTAAAAATTCTTTGCCGAGGGCCGGCCCTCGGCAAAGAAATGGTTTTTTTGAATTTTTAACCCTTTGCCGAGGGCCTACTCCCTGGCCCTCGGCAAAGAAATTTTCAGAATTTTTTAAAAATTCTTTGCCGAGGGCCGGCCCTCGGCAAAGAAATGGTTTTTTGAATTTTTAACCCTTTGCCGAGGGCCTACTCCCTGGCCCTCGGCAAAGAAATTGGCAGGATTTTTTAAAAATTCTTTGCCGAGGGCCGGCCCTCGGCAAAGAAATGGTTTTTTGAATTTTTTTAACCCTTTGCCGAGGGCCTACTCCCTGGCCCTCGGCAAAGAAATTGGCAGGATTTTTTCCAAAAAATCTTTGCCGAGGGCTATTGCTTGGGCCCTCGGCAAAGGACACTTCTTTGCCGAGGGCCTTGGTCATTGCCCTCGGCAAAGAGGCAGAAATTTAAATTTTTTTTTGTTTTTTGCATTCTATCGACACAAGCATTTCATATATATACATATATATATATCACACAGAACCCATTTTCTCACAATATATGACAACCATAATTGTGAACCACAAATCACAATATATTACAACGACAAGTCACATGTTCATCATCATTCACATGTTTATTACGACAAGTTAATAAAATCCAAGCACAAGTCACAACCATAAATCACAAATCACGCTAAAGTCTAACCACATCACCTAGCACGAGTCCTCATCAAGCTAGCCTATGAGACGATGGTGAAGGAAAAGCAGGATCACCCGGTGACGCACTAGCGGGTTGATTGGAACCCGCGGACTGAAGCTGCACAAAGGAGCAGAGATTGCATGTGTGAGTAATCCGGGAAAACAGTTTTGAAACTTAGAGATTGCATCTAGTATTGTAGGAATACAAAAAGATTAGACTCAATTGAAAATTTCGGCAGCACCTCCCCTACACGGGGAGGTTTCCAAAACCTGCAAGAAACGACGGCACGAACGCCGACATCCATAACGGCACGAACGCCGACATCCACAACGGCACGAAGGCCGACATACATGCAAAGCACAAGCGAAAAGTGAACTTTCATACTTACAGGAGTAGCTGCAGGAGTAGGAGGTGGAGGAGCTGAAAACTGCATAGGTACACCCGATGCTTGCCCAAGACTTTGCATGATCACCATCATCTCCGCCATCTGCTTCTGCGCGGCCTCGAACGCGACCTTCTGGGCCTGCAGCTGTGCGGTCAGCTCCGCGTTCTGCTCTTGACTTTGCCTTTTTGTTTCTTGCAGCTCGGCCTGCAATATTTCACTCCAATGTATCAGTAATGCAAATCTAATTTAGGTGTTTAAATATGTACGTACGATGAGTAAAACATGAATTACCTGGAGTGCTTGGACCTGCTGCAGTGCTGGAGACGGTCGTGGACGTATGGGCTGGCTGGAGCTCATGCTCCGTGCTCGGATAGCGTCGAGGGAGGGAACAGTGGTGGAGTCGATGGCGCCGTCTGCAATCCACAGCCGCCCGTGCTTCTTGCCTCCTCCGAGCCTCATGATCGCCTCTGCATCAATGGGCTCAGTGCGCACATTGTAATCTTCCTCATAGATCCTCCTTACCGTTGACGTGTACTCTTGGACTTTAGTGTACACGTTTGGGTCAGAGTACATCTGGGGCGGGGCAGCCGGGTCGAAGGAGACAGAGGACGACGCCCTACCCATGTGAGACATAGCCCACGCAGAGAACTCCGAGATCTCCTCGCCCGGGTGCGCAGCCTCCTGCGAGAAAGACGGGAAGATGGTGAGAAATCAAATAGAATTGAGCGTCAAAATAAATGAAAGAAATCACTTACGTATGCTTGTTTGTATCCGGGGAGGCTACGACTGCCTTGATGGTGAGTTGGACCTTGCCTCATCAGACACTGTTCCCGCTGCCTCTCGTGCGTGTCAACAAAGTCCTGTGATAACCACTTGTCCACGATCATGGCCCAGCACTCAGGATACGATCGGCACCACCAGGGAATCACCTACAAGTCATCGAGTATTTGACATATAAGAAGAAATTGAACCTACTTAATATCAGAACGAATCATTATGAATGTTATTCGCCTACCTCAAGGTACTGGTCCCGGGTCAGCGTAATCCGTCTTGCTTGAGGCTTGGGGAGGAACTGCCTAAGTACCGACCTGTAGTAGTCTATGTGGGCCTGGACGCGCCCATGGTGGTGCATCTCGGTGACATACTTCCTACAAGCTACGGCAGCCGCCCGATCCGCCTGGGCCTCAAGTCCTTCTTCGGCCTTGAAATATTTCTGCATACAAAACCAATGTATCCATTCATTATTTCAATAAAAGATTTAACCAATGAATGCGATGTATTAAGCAATATTGTGTGAGAGAGACTTACCCAAAACTTCGCCAATACTCGCTCCTGCTTGTTGCGGTAAGTGTCATCCGTGACCAGCGCGTACCTGTCCCAGTTGGAGGCCGGCTCCCGCACCACCGGCTCTTCGGACAGTTGCACAATGCCGGGGTACCATTTCCTGCACAAAACACCAAGGATGCTTGCGGGGGTGCATGCTGGAGTACCCGACAAAACCAGCCATGCCCTGCACAAGTGATTAAGAAAATTTATCAGTTTCTCTTAAGATTTCCAACATATCTTATGAAGTAGTTGTGATAACATCCATAGTTACTTACCTCTTTGCCATAGGCCGTATCACTGAGCGGTTGTGAGGAAGCGGAACCGGAGGGAGGCTCACGGGACCTCGCTCGTAGAGAGTCCGGGTAGCGGTACCCTCTCCCTCGCCCTCGAGCGCCTCGCCTCCCTCGCCCTCGAGCGCCTCGTCTCCCTCGCCCATCTGCTGACCCCTCTCGTCCTCCGACGAGGACGAGGCCGTGGCCGTCACGTGCTCCTCCTCTAGCACCTCGTCACGTGTCGTGGGAGGAGACCGCTGCCTCCTGCGGCGGCTGCCCCTGGTCCTCCTCTCGTCACCTCCTGCGGACGCTACCCTGGACGATGACCCCTCACCTCGAAGGAGAGGGCGGTCTCTCCCGTAAACCGAGGGCGTGTCACGGCGTGGATGTCTGCTCGCCATCTTTGTCCAATCACCTGCAATCACAAAGAATGAACAAGACTAATTAGTACATATATTAGAAATAGATTCAAAATATATAAACAAAACATAAATTAAAAAACCATTGTATTACATGTATTAGGAATAATCTTCATGATTGGGATCATAGGTCTCATCATCACTGTCAAAATTGTCCAAATGGGCAACACTATCCGAATGTTCTATGTTGTCATCGTCGTCATTGCCTAGAAGTAATCGCTCAAGCATTGCTATGTCCTTGGCATTTACCACCACATCTCCATCGACCTCGTCATCAACCGTTTCGTTGTCTACATCCATTTCGATTGCTTCGGGTAAGACTATCTCAAACGTGCCTGGTAGCCCATCTTCTTGATAGAACTGTCCATCATATGTGTTTGCGTTAAAGTTGTAATCATCATCGTTTGGGGCAGGTAGTTTACCATGTGGAGATACCTGGTGCACAATAGCCCAACCCTTAAGATCCTCTTTGTCTTGGTTGGCGTATCGAGTATAATACACTTGCACGGCCTGTTGAGCCACAATGTAGACATCTTTTCCAGGATAGATGGAATCTTCTCGAATCTCCACTAGCCCAAGATGAGGGGTTCGTCTCGTTGATCGAGGATTAAACCAGTGGCATTTGAACATGACAGGTTTAAGAGGTTCGTCTCCATAAAATGAGAGTTCATAGATTTCCTCAACTCTACCATGATAGTCGAGGCCATCAGTGCCGGACGTACAAACTCCGCTATTTGTGGTTTTTTGTTTGGGCCGAATCTGCTCGTAACTTGTTGTGTGGAAGCGATATCCGTTGATGTCATAGCCGGTAAATGACTTCACCCTAACATCATAGCCGTTTGCAACCTGTTTCAACTCGTCGCTCATGGACGAATCGGTCTGGGCCTGCAAGGTGAATCATGATAGATCGTTATATTAATCAAACGTACGATCACCTTGGACGATCGAACGTACGAGCTAAATTGGACATTACCTTTTGTTTGAACCAAGAAATGAAATCAGGCCTCCCCGCTCCCACACCCCGTGAAACAAGGGTGTCTTGTTCATGCGAGGTAGGATCCCTTGATTGATGCCAGAATTCATGAACAAATTCCCTGTCCGAACGAGAATCAATGGGGTTGAATGCAGAATAGTGATGGCATATTGAAATAAGTTCATTGAGAACTTACTTGATGAACGGCTGCACCTCGGTAAGGTTATTCAACACATATAGCATGATATTGCGCCACTCTTCATTTCCCAATAGCTTTGGGGTTGATCCACTTGCGCTGCCGAGTTGGCCTTGGAAAAGGCTCAGGGTCGATTCATTTTCGCCAGTATTGTAACGAAAGGGTGGATTATGATTGCTAGGAAGGTTCGGCTTGTAGTATAGCGTTGTGAAGTTTGCCACCTCCTCCCGAAGGCATGCCTCTGCAATGGAAGCCTCAATTCTGGCTTTATTTGTACATTTTTTGCGAAGAGTCTTTAGACATCTCTCGATCGGATAGCACCAACGGGCCTGCACGGGCCCCCCCAAACGTGCCTCGGACGGGAGGTGCATAATCAGATGTTGCATCGGCAAGAAGAAGCTGGGTGGAAAGATTTTCTCCAGCTTACAGAGCAACACAGGTGCCGCTTTTTCCAAGTCCTGAGCGATGGTCCGAGATATCTCCTAGGCACAAAGCTGGCGGAAGAAAAAGCTCAACTCTGCCAGCACTTGCCAGACATGCTCAGGGACATAGCCTCGGACCATCGCTGGAAGAAGCCGCTCAATCCATATGTGGTAGTCATGACTCTTCATCCCGTTGACTCGCAGAGTGCCTAAGTTCACTCCCCTGCTAATATTCGCTGCATATCCATCTAGAAACATTAACATCTGCATCCATTTTAGTACCTCCCTCCTTTGATCAATCTGCAAGACGAAATTGACCTTAGGCCTTTTCTAGTTCTTATTTCAGCCACTAGGAGGCTGCATCGCTTGATTCGGTCTATCGCACAACGTCGCTAGGTCCACTCTAGCCTTAACGTTGTCCTTAGACTTGTCAGTGTCCATGAGAGTTCCCCAAAGTGCCTCGGCGATATTCTTTTCAGTGTGCATTACATCAATGTTATGTGGCAGAAGAAGGTCATCGAAATAGGGGAGCCTCGTCAAGCCGGATTTATGAGTCCACATATGTTCCTCACCATATCCCACAAAACCACCTTCTTCATTGGGCACGAGAGCATCTATCTGAATACGAACCTCGGCACCAGTCGTCAAGTGCGGTTTAGGGTCTATCACTTTGACACCTTTCATAAAGCTGTTGATGTCTTCTCTAAATTCATGGTTTAGAGGGAGAAACTGACGATGCTGGTCGAACGACGAATACTTGCCACCCTTCTTCAACCAAATGAACCTCATGGCTTCCTTGCATACTGGGCATGGGAACTTCCCGTGAACACACCAGGCGGCGAATAACCCATACGCCAGGAAGTCATGTAGGGAGTAGTGGTACCAAACATGCATTTTGAAGCTTGTCTTTGTAGCTCGATCGTATGTCCATACCCCTTTCTCCCAAGCGTGGATCAATTCATCAATCACAGGCTCCATGAACACACCCATATTACTCTCCGGGTGTCCAGGAATTATCAACGACAAGAATACGTTATGCCGTTGAAAGGAGATGCCGAGAGGGAGATTGAGGGGGATAACAAAAACGGGCCAGCATGTGTATGGGGCAACCATCATTCCATAAGGATTGAACCCATCTGTTGCCAGCGCGACACGTACATTACGAGCCTCAGCTGCTTTGTCACGATGTTTGTCATTGAAATATGTCCATGCTTCAGCATCAGACGGATGTACCATCTTCCCAGGATTGTACCGTTTGCCATCTTTGTGCCATGTCATCTGTTTCGCGGATTCCTCAGTCATGAATAGCCATTGGATCCTCGGTAGGAAAGGAAGGTGACGTACTCTCGCGGGGATCGAAAGCTGCTGCTTCTGACCATCACCAGAGTCTACCTCTAGGTACCTGGAGGATTTACACTTCGGACAGTAATTTGCATCCTTATGTTCTTTCCTAAATAGGACGCACCCCTTTGGACAAACATGTATCTTGTCATATGGCATCTTAAGCATACGAAGGAGTTTCTCTGCCTCATACAAGTTCGTCGGCAAAGTGTGCTTCTCCGGTAGCATGGTGCCAAACACGGCCAACATCTTATCGAAGCCTTCTCGACTCAGGTTTAACTCGGCCTTCAACCTCATTACGCGTCCAATCGCATCTAGCTGAGAAATCATTGTACGCTCGTGAAGGGGTTTCTATGCCGAGTCCAACATTTTGTAGAAGTCCTTTGCGGATTCCTCCATCTCCTCCTTCTCACGTCGTTCAGCGAAGTGAGCTTGGTGGGCGTCATCTAGCATGTCTGCTACCCCGGCATCATCATCAAAAGCCTCGAGGCGTGCTCTCACCACCTCCGCTCTTATACGATCTGCTTCACCATGGTAGATCCACTGCTGGTAGCCGGGCATATAACCATTGAACACAAGATGTCTACCCATGGTCTTCTCGTCTACTTTTCTCCTATTGTCACATTTGCTGCAGGGACACCAAACTAGAGAATGTCCTCCTGCTCCTGGGCCAAATGCATGTTTCAAGAAACCATCTGTCCCCTTCACCCATTCATAGTCGTAGTCACTCCCGCTTCTCCAGCCCGTGTACATCCACTGACGGTCCTCTATCCTTTAACATTTACAGCATAGAGTATCGTGACCATCAATTGCATCTACGCGGTGTTCCTACTGTCTAATAGGTGAGGATAGGTCCTAATCCCACCCGCGGATGCGTAGATGAGGTCAGTTTCCATGCTCCGCTCCTCTCTGAGACAGAATTTCGGCAGCACCTCCCCGCTGTTCTCTCGATACACGTCCTGCAAGGGAGAGTGTGTATCCGGAGAACAACAGGGAGGTGTTGCCGAAACTCCTTCCCGGACCGGAGCGGACCATGGAAACTAACCCATCAACGCATCCACGGGCTGTCCAAAAAACGTGGACAATCCGAAACAGATACGGTCACAGATACGCAAAGATCCGCATACCTACGACCGCATCTCTTTCGGACGGGAGACGCCTAACTGGGTTACGCGCGGGCTACGACAAACATGCGCAAAAAGAGGTTATTTATACCTAGGGTGTCGGTGAAGTAAGGCTAGCGGGGCAGTGGCGAATCGACGCAGTGGCGAGGCGACGCAGTGACGGCAGAACCGCGACGTCGACGAAGACGATCGGGGTCCTCCGGGTCCCCTCCGACATACTCTTCTCCTGCATAAAAAGATAATAGGTTATTTTTTGTTCAAAATTTCGGCAGCACCTCCCCTGCACGGGGAGATTTCCAAAACCTACAAAAAAACGACATGATGGCCGACATTCACAATGGCACGAAGGCCGACAACCACAACGGCACGAAGGCCCTCATATCAACTTACGGCACAAAGGCCCACACAACCAAAACGGCACGAAGGCCGACAACCACAACGGCACGAAGGCCCTCATAACAACTTACGGCACGAAGGCCCACACAACCACATACAGCACGAAGGCCGACAATGAGAGTTTTACCTAGGGTTGCGGTGGAGTCGGGCGTCGCGGTGCGGAGGTCACTTTCTTCTCCGGCGAGGTCGAGCGGCGTCGGAGTACTCCTCTCCCCCCTCTGTCCCTTCTCTCCTTTTCCCCTTCTTCCCTTCTCTTCCCTTCCTCCTTCTCCTCTTCTTCTCCTTTTCTTCCCCTTCCTCCTTCTCCTCTTCTCCTTCTCTTCTTCCTCCAACTTCACCCTCTGCCTCCTCCCCTCCAACAGCAGCCGGCGACGGAGGCGGCCTGGGGGCTGGGGTCGGGGCGGGAAGGCCGGTGAGGGGGAGCCACCGGAGGGCCGGCCGGGGCGGTCGACCTCCCCTTGCTCGACGGAGAACGGGGAACGGAGGCAGGGTGCGACCTCGGCCGCCACTGGGCGTGGTGGGGCGGCGGGCGCGCGGCGCGGTAGCGGGCGCGCGCGCGAGGCGCGACAGCGGGCGCGCGGCGCGGTGGTGGAGGCGCGGGGCGACCCACGTGCACGCGCGGCGGTGGGCGCGCGGGGCTGTCGGGCTCGGGGCGGCCAGGCGCGCAGCGGCGGCCGCGCGCTGGCGGGGCTAGCGGCGGCGGTGCTGGAGGCGCGGGGCCGCCCGGGTGCGCGCGCGGGGCGGCCGGGCTCGGGGCAGACGGCGCGCGCAGCAGCGGGGGCGCGGGCGGCGGGCGCGCGGCGGCGGGGTGTGCGGCGGCGGTGGTGGACGCGCGGGGCCGGCCTCGAGCGGGGCGCGTGGGGAGGGAGACGGTCGACGTTTTTTTTAAAATTTTCGATCGGGAATTTGGGCTGCGTCCCGATTTAGGGTTCGGTCCTTTGCCGAGGGCCCAGATGCACGGCCCTCGGCAAAGATTTTTTATTTTATTTTTAAAATTCTTTGCCGAGGGCCACGGGGAAGGCCCTCGGCAAAGAGCCCTCAGCAATTTTTTTAGTGTTCGGTCCTTTGCCGAGGGCCCAGATCCACAGCCCTCGGCAAAGATTTTTTATTTTTATTTTTAAAATTCTTTGCCGAGGGCCACAGGTCAGGCCCTCGGCAAAGTGCCCTCGGCAATTTTTTTTTTGGTTTTTTTAGCCCAGTTTTTTTGTGGTGCTACAATACATTGTTTTGAACTCAATTTTAAAATTCAGGCCAATTTTGATTTTGTTTTGTATATTTTTTTAATTTATTTCAATTCTTTGATTTTTTTTGAATATGTCAAATTTGAACTGCAGGTGCATGGAATATTGCAATGTAGTGTTTCGAAAAATGTTATTCATGTTAATTGGTGCATGTTGAGTCCCTATCCAGTAGCTCGCATTAAATTTTCACGCATCTTGTTCGCGTAACATGGCGACCGACTTGCCGGGAAAGTGTTTTAAAATTATATAAAATCCATACGAAGTCCGAAAATCACGAAACTTGGCGAGATGTCATGTTATCGCATGTGTAGGCTGTGGTAAAAAATTGAGAAGGGTTCAGGCATCCGACGTCGCAACTCGCTCGAACCCTTCTCAATTTTTTACCACAGCCTACACATGCGATAACATGACATCTCGCCAAGTTTCGTGATTTTCGGACTTCGTATGGATTTTATATAATTTTAAAACACTTTCCTGGCAAGTCGGTCGCCATGTTACGCGAACAAGATGCGTGAAAATTTGATGCGAGCTCGTGGATAGGGACTCAACATGCACCAATTAACATGAATAACATTTTTCGAAACACTACATTGCAATATTCCATGCACCTGCAGTTCAAATTTGACATATTCAAAAAAAATCAAAGAATCGAAATAAATTAAGGAAATATACAAAACAAAATCAAAATTGGCCTGAATTTTAAAATTGAGTTCAAAACAATGTATTGTAACACCACAAAAAAACTGGGCTAAAAAAACCAAAAAAAAAATTGCCGAGGGCTCTTTGCCGAGGGCCTGACCTGTGGCCCTCGGCAAAGAATTTTAAAAATAAAAATAAAAAATCTTTGCCGAGGGCCTATCCTGGCCCTCGGCAAAGGTCTTCTTTGCCGAGGGCCTAGCCTCGGGCCCTCGGCAAAGCCGATTTATAAAAAAAAATTTGGCCGAAAACTGGTTTTTAAAAAATCTTTGCCGAGGGCCTGATCTGGGGCCCTCGGCAAAGACTTAAAAAAAAAATTTGCCGAACCTTTGCCGAGGGCCTAACGGGTGGCCCTCGGCAAAGTTTGACGGGAAATGGCCGCCGTGACCCAACGGGCCTACTTTGCCGATGGTATCTTTGCCGAGGGCCGAAGCGCTCGGCAAAGATTTGATTTGCCGTGGGCATGTCTTTGCCGAGGGTTGTACCCTCGGCAAAGGCTTCTTTGCCGAGGGCCGTTATTTGCCGAGGGCTCCTGTGTCTGGCCCTCGGCAAAGAGTCTCTTTGCCGAGTGCCTGATATTTAGCCCTCGGCAAAGCCTCAGGTCCTCGACAAAGTACGCGTTTCCAGTAGTGCATGGCCCCTCCAACATCAACCAGCGAGGTGAGCCCACTGAAGATACTGCTGATGCAGGTGTCTTTCAGCATGAGGTACATAGCCATGCTGGTGTCCACGGCACAGCCTTCGTTCATGGGCTCATGGCTTTGTCGTAGGCGGCATCGTTCTTCGTGAAGCTCCATGGAGGCACACCATGTGCCATCTCGAAGAGCGTCGTGGTTCCGCCATCTTTGAGCCACTCTTCCAAGCTGAAGAAGGTGGAGACGGACGTGCTAGGGCGCGGCGCGCCAGGAGGCGGAGCAGTGCCGACATGTCAAGCGAGGCGGCTGATGCCTCCTTGTTATTGGCGCCATCGCCGACGAGGACACTGGACACGGGGGTGAGCGTGTAGACGGTCTCACTCTCACCATCGTCGTCGTCGTTGCCAGCTGCAGCTCGCTACTCACCAAAGATGCCGAAGCAGGTAAGCATGCGCATGAGCCGCTGGAGGTGCGAGCGCTTGGCGGGGTGGACGCCGGTGCTGGTGACGAGGTCGGAGATGGTTGCTGCGCCGCCGCGGCGGTGGATGGCGCCGGGGATGCCTAGTCCAACCGCGCGCACCAGCGCCGAGGACTTGATGTGGTGAAGGCCGTGGTGATACAGCTCCAAGTAAGTTTGGTGCTGAAGGTGGTTGTGGGCATCGTTAGGCTCTTGTTGCTCTGCATGAGCAGAAGGGGACATGGTGAATTGGTGATGAGATGTTGTTGATCAAATTTTCAACTGTCACTCATATTTCATACATGGATGGGCCTCGATTAAAGCCGATTTTATAAGCGAGCATCATCCAGCGGACAGATGGAGAGAGCTGGATCTTTTTTGTTTTAAGCCCCCAAAATTATAATATTTTAATAATAACACATTCATAACTAAATTTTCAGACACTATTCTTTTTCAACACAACACTGCACATGACGTGACAAATGAACATACTCTCTCGGTCTCAAAATAAGTACACATCTAGCATTTCGAGGACATTTGAAACATTGTACTTTAAGATTCACAACTTTGTAATTCTAAACTTTTCACTTCAACTTTTTTGAACTTTGTTGTAACATATTTCTAACTTTCTATTCCTATATCCAAAACTTTTAAAATTAGATACTAATAATATGGTATTTTATTGATGCACAATGCTTGCATGGCGCAGCCACAAAAACTTTCTTTTTTTCGTGATCGCAGAATATAGCCTATTTTTCATTAAAAGGAGTGAATTACACGACGCAGCTATGAGAGAACCCTCATAGCACATATTACAAACCACCAAGCTAGTGGTGAGTGACATGGAATAAACATATGAACAGAAAAAGAAGGAAAAAGAGCAACTGCCCTCAACACCCAAGACCTACAACTGAGTACGTCTGCGACAAAAGTAATCAACGCAAAGGTCGCCTACAAGATAGACAAAGCCGTGGTGGCAAAGCATCCCACTACACCACAACACTAATATAGCGTCATACATGTGTCGTTATAAGTTCACTAATACCGTTGAATTGTTGGTCGGTATAGCTGGCCCACAGATCAAGTGTCGGTAAATGTACCTTTTGCGTTGAACTATCTGTCGGTATAAATATTTGGCTGTATAGTTGAACCGTCGGTCGGAATAGATAAACAAAAAGGACGAACCTTCGGTCGGTATAGAGTGGTGCGTGCTCTGAAAAAAGAAAAAAAGGCCCGTTCATGGGAAGATAAAGATGGACCTTCACGCCAGCAGCCCAACTCAACACCCAACTCCCTCAACCCTAACCCCCACATCTAGACTCCCCCCTCTCTCTCCCAATCTTCCAAAGCCGCCGCCCTACACTTCTCTCCGTCTCTTCTCTCGCCTCAACAATGCTGCCGTCGCCGCCTGTAGATCGAGATTCGCCCGGCGCCACATTGAAGGATCGAGATCGATCCAGCGCTGCCGCATAGACCTTGAGATCTTGCCGATGCCGTCTACCACTCCTCCCTTCCGAAGGCGACGGCTGCTGGATCCTATAGCCGGGCGGGATTCAAGGATGAACCGACGGATCCAGGGTGGGCGTCCAGAACCACGACTTGCCATCTGCTCCTGCTGCTTTGGAGGTACGTGAATCTTTCGCGTTTTGCTCCGTCGTGGGCTCTTCTTGTAGGATTGGACCATGGAGACGACATGATTCTTTGGGGCTCAGCTTGGGTCCGCCGCCGTCATGTTGGAAGCGCCTGTGGAGCAGTAGCAGCAAGCAGATCTTGGTGCCCTGGCGTTGCGGCTGCAGGCACGAGTCTACAGGCACGGGTGGCAAGCAGATCTTGGTCCCCACGAAAGAAGAATAAACCTCCTCGTGTTTCAACTGCTGACAAAGGTGTCTACTTCATTTATGTGGTATGGTACTTCGCTTATGTTCTGTCTATAAACACAATAGCTTAGTTTAAGATGAGGTCTGAATGAGCCCAGTGTTCCTGTTGTGGAACAACACCCTGAGATTTTTGCACCACATTAGTATTACTGTTTTTCCATTTTATCCATTGACTTGACAACTTCAGATAGAAATAGCAAAGGGCACTCGGTTCTATCATTGCATTGCAAGGGAAGTGACATTGTCCAAGGTTGACATATTTTCTTCCATCACTGCTATCCACATTTGCTAAGCACTAAATTGATGTCTTCTTGCTGATTATTTTTTCTAGGCTTTTAGTATGCATCGCTCTAAATGTGTCACCTTATAGCAGCTAAAGTTCGAGTAAATGGTCTTCTCTTTGACAGAAGAATAGCTCAATACCACAGGTTGTTTATGAGGTCCTTGTTCTCATATAACCATCAGCCAGGGAGACATGGATGTACTGCTAAACAAAATTAAATGACATTTCCATTCTTCAGGATTGTAGTTCATTGCATGGTAACTTTTGGAAAGCAAAAAAATGCAGTATCTTCAGTCATGTAATAAGAATTGGCTGTTTAATCTGTGAACTATAGAGTTTGTGAGTTGATTATATGATATAAATGTTTAGGTTTAACTTCAATATTCGGAGCAACTACCTTCTAGCTACGAAGTATCCTGGGAAGGAGCTTGTGCTACGGTATGGTTCTGCTTCTCTATGCCTTACTGTCATTGCCTTCTCTTAAGCTTCTGATGTGTTGTGTGGTTGCACTCTTTGTGGAAAAAGGCATAATCTGAAATCCACTTGATCTCCTCATGGATAAAACATGGATTTTTTTGAATTATTTATATTTCTGACAGTTGAAGGTTACCAAGGCATCACAATCTTCCCAGGGTATGTTTCTGAATTTTACTTTGAGCAAACAGTCAAGTCTTGAATTTTACTTTGAGCAAATAGCCTAGTCTTCTCCAATTTCTTTTTTATCTCCAAATCTGTCTATTACATGTTCTTTAGTAAAGTCATTGAGCTGTTATCAGTGAAGTCATTGGGGTACTAGTCCTTGCTGTTTTTGCTAACAGTATACCCCTGTTTAACATAAATCTATTGAAATTGATGATGTCTGTGTATGGTTCATTCGCTGCAACATTTTACAACCTTTTTCTGTTGTAATGCCCATATAAGCCGTGAACCACTTTTTTGATTTGAAGACCCAGTTGTTGATTCATTTTGTAAGAATTAGTAAACTTCCTAGCGACAAAACGGTGAGCTTGCTAGTACTTATGACAAAACAGTGAGCTTGCTAGTGACAAAACAGTAAACTCCCAGTTTGAGTTGATTGTCTTTCAGTTAGTGATGGTTTTTTAAGTAACCTTAGTTGTATAAACTACACAGTTGTGATTAGTAACTTTAGGCTTGGATTTGGGCTGCTTGTGTGTTGCTAATGTGCTCGCGCATTTGGTAATTCCTTGAGAGTAGGGACACTGCAATTCCATTTTAACTTGCAGCCCTGGCTGTTATTATTTTTAACTTACAGTCCACAATTGGTAGTCCTGCAGTTGACTAATCACAACCATAATGTTACTAAAGTGATAAATACATTTTCGTCTCTTGCAAACAGATACAATCAAAAGAATACTTGGCTATTAACTCTATTAACAGCTTCCTTCGTCCAGCGCTTCCCATTCCTCTAATATTCCAGAAAATAATCTTCATCCCTGATCTATATGTAATAAATTAGCTTCTAAAGTACCATCACCCCCTGCATCATCCATAGCAGGAATATTATCTCTATTTTCATTTCCAGATTCACCCTCAGTATTGTCAACCTCTACATTTTTATCAGAACTCAACATCACTTTCTGTTTGGTTTTCTGCAAAGCTAACAAAGCTTCCTCCCTGGCCTGTATTATAGATATATTGGCCAGCCTTGCTGATTCCTCTTCTCCCAATGATATGCCACAAGCTCTAGCTAGTTCCTCAATATGAGTGGATGAGTCAGAAATGGGTTTAGGAGGGATAGAAGGTATACCTTTAGGAATAAAAGCAGTTGCCTTCTTCTCCATTGCCTTCTCCATTATCTTCTGGTTTCTCCTTGTGAGCATTGACTTCCTTCACAGGCTGTGAATTTTTCTTCACCTCCAGGATTTGAACATCTTCCTCAGCTTGTTCATTAAGGTTTTTAGTCCTTGGATTGGCCATCTCTAACACTTCAACATTTGTATCTAGCGTATGATAGATATCATCACTAGAAAAGAAACCTAGCTTGGATAACTCAACTTCCTGGTTTGATGTCATCCCACTCACTGAACTATTCACCTTTGTATCTGCCCCCCTTGGAGGTGATTTACCAATCTCAAGCCAGCCATGGCTCTCCTGGGATTCAGGATCCTCTTCATATGTGACCTCATCATCATCTCCACCCAAATCATCACCAGGTTTGTTAGGAGGAAATTTCTCCAATTTATCTGAATAATACCATGAGATCCTTCTCTCTTGTTTGTTGATGAACACCTCTAATGTCCCTCCAATCTTGATAGGATCTTTACAGGACAATTTGACCCATATAGATTTTCATTGTAAAGATGGTAAGTGCACTTCCTCAGGATCTCCCACCAATTTAGCCAGTTCCATTACATCAAATTCAGACCTAGCACCAGGAGGTATGCCTACAGCTCTAACCCATACTGTCTGAAGAACTTGGAAAGGAACAGTCAATTCTTGATTGTCTGTGTCTGAATGTAGTTTTACATTTTTGTAGTCAAATATGTATTTTCGATCATTCTGGAAAAATGCATAGGCAAGTGTTTGTTGCTAAAAATGCATTTGCCTTACCGAATTGTTAACGTTGTATCGATAGTTTTCAACCAACATCTTATGCATGCTTGTTATTCTTGTGCTGCAGAGTAAAGGCCAAATCCCTGGAGATTCTCCGCCTGACCCTTCACATTTCATGAGAAATGGATCCTCCCCTGGATCTAATTTCACAGGGAAACTCGATGATAATCACAACATAGTGACATCTGCAGCTGCATCAGGGGCACAGGATCAGGTAGAAACTGATCACATGGCTAGTGGGTGCTACAGATCAGCAGATACACCGGCAAATATTACAAGTATGATCAATGGCTAGTTGCTTTGGATGATGTAACATTTTGTAAAGAACTCCTTGGGCATGTTAGCTGTGAGGTGTGCAAGCCAGACTTGTGTGTTGTGAAGAATACTGTAATTTGGTGTCTCATGTTACTGTGAGGTGTGCAACCCACCATGACTATTACATGTACCAATTGGCATGAATGAAATCTAAGCTATGTCATTGTGACTCGATTTTGTGTCTCATGTTGAATGTGACCTTGTTGTATGTTTCATGTCTAAAAGAATACTGTAATTTGGTTAATGTGAGATTAATAATGTATTTTTGCGTCATGTGATCTATGCGTTGGATTGTTGGTTGGTATAAATCCCTTTAGCCTTGAACCGTTGGACGGTAAAACTACTATATGCCATCA
Source organism: Miscanthus floridulus (assembly GCF_019320115.1). Lineage (NCBI taxonomy): Eukaryota > Viridiplantae > Streptophyta > Magnoliopsida > Poales > Poaceae > Miscanthus > Miscanthus floridulus. Next base: position 3,811,309 of record NC_089593.1, on the reverse strand, counting down.
GCCTGTTGGTCGGTATTGCTTCAGCATTTCGTCAGACTATCGGTCGCTAAAAGTATGTCGGTCGCTATAACCCTATCCCGACGCCACTTTCAGCGGCAGCAGTTAAGTGTCGGCGTAGATCTATACCGACCGATAGTGCGTCGCTGTATCCACCTATAGCGACCAATGGTGCATCGCCATTCTATGAGCAACAAGAATCAACGGCGGCAAAACATCCGTCAGCGAAGACCAAGCGACCACGGCGGCCAGGCATCCGCCGAGAAGTGAGCCTCAAAACTTTGTAACTCGAGTTTGCTCCCTTTTAATTATTTGAGTGTGCGATCTGCGTAGTTAGTTTTTTCTTGTGGTTTCTGTCTGCTCTGAAACTTCTTCTAAACCCTTGCATTTCCGTTCATGCAATGGAAATGGGAATCGCCTTGAGTTAAAAAAAATGCAACCGATGACCCTATTCTAGTGTGCTGGAGCTACGCGTTGAGCACGCCAGACTCAAAACAACGGCGGCTAATCCCCTCCTTGCTCGCTAAGAAGACCTAGCTTCTGAAGTAGTAATCGTATCTATTAGCCATTGTGGATAAGTAGGAACTATATGCTTTTGAAAATCACACCTGAAATGTTGTTAACATGCCTGCCAGCATTTGTATCTCGACTGTTGTTGGGAAGTAGTACAGATACGTTAAGGATTTGATGATAACTATAAAATGAGGTGACTCATCAACGACCATACAACTACATGGACATGGTGAATTGCGAGCAATCAACCTGCTGACTATATCCTCAATGATTGGTGTGTGTTTGTTATGTACGTGGCCAATGCAACTACAACAGAACAGTTTGCGTAAACAATTGCTACTCCTGCTCCTTGGCTGACTTGACACTGGTTCCAATTTTACCGGATATATCTGAAGAGCCGTGTCGCTCCGATATTATTAGGTGAAACCCTAGCTTTTAGCTTAATTAGGTTGGACGTACCTGACCGGGAAAGAACTCGAGTTGGCCTTACTTGTATTGGTCTAATATAAGACATGTTACCCTACCCTATGTCAAATTGTTAGCTCTCATTGCAATGTATGGACAAAAAACTAGGTAAGACAGATCACAGTTGCAGGGGTTTTCTCAGCAAGAAAGGGAGAGAAAGAAACGCACTGGGGTTAGGCGAACGCCTTGGGCCTGTTGGCCATTCATGGCTCTGCTCGTAGGCAGGAACCGATCGCGCTGTCAGTCACACTGTGTGATTGCACGAAGGTCAACAGACAACAGCATGAGCAGTCGGCCGTCAGAGAATTCAGACTTATTCCGAACAGGTCCCAAAATATAAGGTAGCCGCGGTGCTCCTGAGGCTCTCGTGAATCTGCTAACGCTAGCGAACACAGTACGTCAGTAGTACCTTCTCCGTCGTCGCTCTTCTCTTCTCCAGCTATATGTTGTCAGGACCGCTGGGAAGCGGTGCGTAGCCATTTGGACTCGCGCGAGTTCCATCTGATTTAACTGGTATGCACTTCAAGATGACACCAACGATCAGGCTGATGGATCCGAGGCCGACGCTTACCAGCCACAGCTGCCAGCTAAGTGGAACGGTGCTGGCAAAGGTGCCGAGGAATTCGATGATCACCACTTGGAACGCTGCTGTCACAGCTATGATTCCAATGAAGATCCAGTTGCTGAACATACCACGGAAAACATTGATCTTCTGCATTTCCCTGCTGTTTATTTCATTGAACACCTGACGCAACATAATAAAAAAAGTCCAACGTCAGATTGGCAGATACTATGTTCTCCTTGATCAGACAATATGGAAAATAGTTCAAATGTAGAGATCTATCCCCCAACCAGTCCAAATAACTAGCAACATATTGTTTGCATATCTATATCAGTTTAGGCTATAAGTTGAAGCTGGAAACAGAAGGAAATAGTTTGAAATGACCTTGACCTCAGCATCACCATAGGCATTACAGCAGTAAATGTATTGGTAATGGTGAATGCACGCACCTGGCAGAACACAAAGGAGTTGAATATGAGTGTATTGATAACAGATTTGGAATCTGCACCCTTGATGTTCAGAAGACGTTCCCCACCAAACATGAGAACTCCAAGTACAACCAACTGATATAAACTTTGCCCCATGATATTTCGCCACATGACTTTGGTAATGAAACTCTCTCCTCGCCCAATGGGCGGCCTCTTCATCATGTCATCGTTTGGCGGCTCTGTTGCTAGAGCTAAAGCTCCTAATGTATCCATGATCATATTGACCCACAACAATTGCACCGCTGTGAGTGGAGCGCTTCCTGTGGTGCAACAGTCAAAATACTGTTACTCCAATAGCAGGTATCAAGAATGACTAATTGAACAACCATGACATTGCAAAAAGAATATTATAGATGATGCCCGCACCTGTAATGCATGCTGAGACAAAGTTGATGACCAAAGCAACAATATTGACAGTCAACTGAAACTGCACAAACTTCTGAATGTTTATGTAAACCGCACGACCCCACCTTGCAACGTTTATTATAGTTGTAAAATTATCATCAAGCACTATCACATCAGCACTCTCCTTGGCTACCTGGAAATATGTAAGGTTATACTGTTATCTTTCAAGCCAATTCAAGGGACACACAGAATTGCTAAACGGCAAGGCCTTGCAAGTGAGGAGTTCTAAACTTCTAATGGTACCAGCCCTGTATTCAGTCAGCAAGAGATTTTTTACATTTACAAGAATAGTAAAGGTGAATATGTTCGATGTTAATTTTTGTGAGACCATGGAGACAAACTAATTTCGCAGGACTGAAAATGAAATATAAAATTCACTAAATACTTTGTGAGGTATGTTCACGATAAGTATTCTTGTCAGTTCTCACTTAACCAAGTCCACAAACGACTGAATTATAACATAGTACCTCTGTTCCTGCTATGCCCATCGCAAGCCCAATATCTGCTTCATGCAATGCTGGAGCATCATTCGTACCATCGCCTGTCACAGCAACCACCTCCTTGAACATACCTCGCAAGTTTGTCACAAGGGTATGCTTGTCAAGTGGTAAAGAACGAGCCATAACCTGCCAGTGTTGAAAGATACATAAAATTGAGAAAAGTGATGATATGTTCATACATCCTATTGTACACGTAGGCTGAGGAAAGTGAAATGAACCTGAATCTTAGGTATCAGGTCCCTCATCTCCTCTGGGCTTTTGTTACGGAATTCTGGTCCTTCTATTGCTATGCCACCATCAGTCAGTATTCCACACTCTTTGGCTATAGCTTTAGCTGTATTGATATTATCACCGGTCACCATTCGTACTATGATACCAGCAGACATACAGGCCTTAACAGCATCCTTGACTCCTGGGCGCACAGGATCCTTGATGCCAAAAATAGATATTAGAGTAAAACCTCCTGTTGGACTATCTGTATCATCACTGAAATCATCCCCTTCCTTATATGCCAGGCACAATGTTCTTAAAGCATCTGAAGCAAAAGAGTTGATAGTACCTAAGACGCTCTTCCTGTGAGCTTCCGACAAGGGAACACTGTTTCCATCGCCATCAATCATCATGTCACACATTTCCACAATAATTTCTGATGCACCTTTGGTGTACCAACGGTATTTGCCATTGGGTAATGAGACCAACACTGCCATCTTCTTCTTAACTGAATTGAAAGGCTCAACCTTAACCTTGGTGCAGCTCCTATCTTCAGCATCATGATGTCCTTCTAGTTTCAATCCAAATTCTAAGATTGCCCTCTCTGTCGGGGTTCCCAAAACAGTTTGCCCACCATCCTTGTCTTTGACTACCTCTGCACTAGTGTTCTCAAAAATGCCCTGCAGAAGTAGGCTCAATGTGGCTGGAGAAATGGCAGAATTCAGATCTTCCAAACTGTTGTTACTGGTAAGTGACTTTGAAACCTCAGATATCCATATCTTGTCAACCACCATATGGTTGGTAGTCAAAGTTCCTGTTTTATCAGTGCATATAGTACCAGCAGATCCCATTGTCTCACATGCTGAAAGATGTCTTACAAGTGCTTTATCATTCATTAGCTTTTTCATTGCAAATGCTAGACTCAAAGTAACAGCTAGAGGCAGCCCTTCAGGGACAGCAACAACAATAATAGTGACTGCTGTTGCAAAGTAGTTTACTATAGTCAATGCATCAGTGGAATACCACTGGGACAGACCAACTGTCAAACCTTTCTCGATAAGGAATCTAACCATCAGGACAACAAATGTTAATGTAGCAAACAGCAGGCCAATTTTCCCGATGATGGTTGCAACTCCGTTGAGCTTAACCTGCAATGGTGTCTCATCCTCCCCTCCTTCACTCAACGTGCTCATCAGCCTTCCCCATTCAGTGCGCATGCCAACAGCAGTTACCAGCATCTTAGCTGATCCATCCTGGACTTTAGTTCCTGCCAAGATGAATGGCTTTTCTTTAGAAATATAAACTGGTTCGCTCTCGCCTGACAAGCTGGATTCATCAATCAAAAGGGAATATCCATGAACATACAGTCCATCAGCAGGCACTAGGTCTCCAATTGATAGGTGCACAATATCACCAACTACCAAGTCAAATATCGAGATCTTCTGCCGACAGCCGTCCCTGGTTACATGGATAAATATCTTCTTCTTCTCGTTGTCTAGCTCCTTGAACTGAAGCGACTGCCTGTAGTCACTGATAGCAGTAACCATCACAACCAACAGAATGCTGAGTATTATTCCCAGGCCATCATACATGCCCTTGGGCCAACCTTCAGATGCCAGACCAACGACAGCAGATATCAGAGCACATACCATAAGGATGATAAGAGTCATGTCCTGCAACGCATCCCAGACAAACATCCAGAAACTTCTTGCAGGTTTCTCCACATAGCGATTGACACCATAGATGGTTTGCCTAGTATCCAAGTCGCTAGCAGATATGCCATGGTCAAATGACGAACGTATTTTTGTGGATATCCCATCTACCCCGCCATGCATCTTCAAAACTTTCATATCATGCTTGCTTGTGATCGACGCCAGCTCGTCTGGGTTGATGGAAAACCCAGCCTTGATAATATCATCAGTTAGCCGGTACTCTTTATTTTTGACACCTTCACATCAGATGGTTCACAAGTTAGATCAAGTTTAGTAAAGCACCATGAGATCATCCCCCCCCCCCCCCCCTCCCCCTAACAAAAGAATACAAAGCACCATAGAAAACAGCAACATGGCAAGGTATGTAGTACCATCGATGAAATTGAGCGCAGCCTGCTGCACATAGAGGGCGACCCGGATTTTTTCCTGGTGAATAAAACAAAGAGTAAGCTTCGTATAAGATACATACTAGTGCTTTCCTTATCACAAACATAACAACACACGAGATACAAACAAACGCACGGTGCTTGTAATTTAGTAACAGACTAGCATTTCTTCTTGTATTATTTAAAAATGGATCTGTATCCACACTAACCCTATGCGCCAAACCTAGAGCATATACACTAATCCATAAATTGAGTCCAGTTCGACAAAACACTGGATTCTCCTAAGGAAGCAATACGAAAAGTTGGGTGAGTGATTTGGCATCAAAGTAACCAATAGTAGAAAATACTATTCATTAGTCCTTTCCTTGCAACAGACAAAACAGGATATGAGAAACAAACAAATGCACAGTTTTTGTAATTTAGTAGTAGCAGTCTAGCATTTTTCTTCTTTTGTTTTTTTCTCAAAAATAGATCAGTACCCACACTAACCCTATGCACCAAACCTAGAGCATCTAAAATGCTGGATTCTCCTAAGCAAACAATAGGAAAAGTTAGGTTAGCCATTTGGCATCAACCGATTAATGTTGTAAGACACTACTAATTAGTTCTTTCCTTGGGTTATATAATAAGACATGAGATACAAACAAATACAGAGTACTTATAGTTCAGTACTAACAAAGTAGCATTTCTTCTTTAACAGTTTCTACGAAACGGAATCTGTACCCACCCTATGCGCCAAACCTAGACCGTATACACTAGCCCGTAAGTAAATTAAATGGAGACAAATGACAAATTAGCGAGGATGGCAGTCGCAGTTGTGAGATATTATTATGCGAAAGTGGGGCGGCCTGCACCGACAGGACCAATGTGGCCAGCACGTGAGGTGAGGTGGTGCGTGTGTGTACTTGTCATTGTGACCTATCCTATCCTACCCTACATCACTGGGAATCCGGGATGTGGGATCCTTCCTTCCCGGAATTTTTTCGGAGGCCGCATCGCATTCACGCCCATCGCTGCAACTGGCCCGTGAACATGTGAACCCGTCGGTCCATGAACGGAGAAGGGACATCGATCGTCTCGTCTCCCCTTCCCTCTGGGCATCTCAAAGGGAGGTGTGCTACGGATGTACGGCAACAGAAACGCTAAAGCTGCCCCTTTGGGTGTCCCTTCGTTCCCTAATGCGCCACTGATACAGTTGCGGATCGTAGTAATTGGACAGGATTGTGGAAAGTGAGGCAAGGCGTGGTGTCGCGATCTGGCTCTGGTGGTGTGTCTAATCTGCATCAGCAGTAGTATGCCATCGCTTTTACCAGGCAGGTGGAGGACATAACAGGAGAAGCAGACTCAGTTAGGCTGGAATGGACTGAATTGTTCATCGGAGTCAATTTAGTAAGGGAAATGGGAGTTGGAACGGTTTAGGTGGTGGGGGCTTGAAAAGGATGCAGCAGGAGAAAAGAAACGAAAAGGTTGAGATGCAGAGAGTGAGGAGAGATCCTTTCTTGCCTCCTGAGAGCAAGAAGGAACGAACAAGAAGAAGGACCGGAGGGAGGTGGGGAAGCCGGGAAGGAAGCTGCAAGTAGAGAGATTGGTGGCTGGGCCGGCGGCGGCAGGGAACCAAAACCCAATCAGGATTTAGGAGGATGAGATGGATGAGCACTAGTAGCAGGTAGGGGTACCTGGGTGGATCGACGCTTGAGTTCGTTCTGGTGGCGCGTGGCGAGGTCGGCGACCATGCGGAAGCGGCGGCGCGGGTTCTTGACGACGGAGACGGCGTCGCGCCATCGGCGCAGGGCCTCCTCGGAGCGGTTCTTGGGCGGCAGGTCGAACTTCTCCTGCAGTTCTTCTCTCCAGCCACTCCATCCCAGCCGGCCCGCCGCGCGGCCCGTCCCTCCCTCCCCGTAGTGCCCCCACCCCCCACCACTGGCCACAGAGGGAAGCAGAGCAGAGGCCCACCCCTGCTGTTCCTGTCTAGTATCGCGATCGCGATGGCGACTACAATTAATAAAGAAAGGATATATCGATAAAGAAAAGCAGAGGACGCCCAATCGGCCATCCACCTCTCGCGGTCGCCGGTCGTGGTTTGCCGGACGTTGAGTCGACGGCCAGGGCCCACTTGTCTAGGTGGGGCCTGCGCGGCTTGGGCCCAATCAGCGGGCGCCTTCTCAGGTGGGACCTCCCGGTGTGTGCACGTTCGTGCGACTGCCGCGGCAGGTCTCCATCTCCGATGGCTGCTTTCTGCTTTGGGCCGTCCTCATGTCACGTACGGTACGGCGGTTGGACCGCCGCCGCGCCACCGCCACGATGGCGCGCTAGCTACGACAAAAGTCTACTGGATGTAAGTAGTACTAGATTGCCACTGATCTGCGTGTAGCGAAATTAGTGGTATTGATTGATTATTTTACTAGAAAAAAGATGAAAATGGTATTGATTGATTGATTAAATAATTAATTCCAATTATCGGACGCTCGTCGATTTTGGCAAGGGATGATTGATTGCCTTACCATGTGTGTTGCTGCTGCCACCGATGGGTGGGGTAATTAACTGAAAAAATAATCCTAGTTCCATGCAATCATGCCCCCGGTGGGTGGGGTTGGTGTTTTTGAAAATAAATAAATTCGTCCCCTTGCCAAATACTCTCTGGTCGCGAAAAGAGTAAATAACACTTCTGGATGCGTGAAACAATCTCCTATTTGAAACCGCGCGCGTGGTCGAGAGAAATCGCAGAATCCTGCGAAACGTCCCGCGGCTACCTCGATTCTTGCCACCGAACAGACTTGATCAGCCACCGCCCAAGGGCAGTCCCAACGGTATATTGATGATGGTTTATATCCTCATTAAATAATTTGTCATGTAGGTAAAATACTGACATGGCAACGTAATTAATGAAGAAAGAGAGCAAAAATTCTAAAAATGGTTTCCTCATGAAGAAATCAGGCCTTCTCTTGATCCAATGCACCAAGAAACCATGAAATCGCCATTGGGGAGAAACCACCAGTTTCCAGGGGTTCATGCCACACTCCTATTGGAGGAAGAGGATAATGTTGGGAGAGAGAAAGAGAAAATAATTATTACACAAAGACACCTCCACAGTGAAAGGTAGTTTCTATAGATAATTTCTTGTGCTATAGAAACCGTATCAATTTCTTCGATCGAGACTGCCCTAATAACAATTAAACTAGTGATAAAGTTTTACTTATCGCAGGTCGCTCGCCGTGCACCCAGAGCGCCCCACGCGATCGGTGAACATGGTCCCAAACAGGATCTAGCTTTGTTTATACAAAAAAAAAACAGTATCAATTTTTTTTACATATGTTTACCATGAAAATATATGTCGCAATCAATCTAGTGATACTTGCTCATCATGATTATGGCTTTATATATATATATATATATATATATATATATATATATATATATATATATATATATATATAGCCACCTTGATTTACGATAATATTTGTATCAATTTACGATAACATGAATATGCATTTACGATACTCGTGTTATTACAACTAACGGTGATATTTACGATAATGTTATAGTAAATCACTTAGTAAGGAATTACTGTAATCTCGTAAATTAGCATGGTAATTATCGTAATTCAAAGTGGCCATATAATAAGTTATTCTATAGCCAGCTGCAGAACAACAGTTCTCTCTCTCTCTCTCTCTCTCTCTCTCTCTATATATATATATATATATATATATATATATATATATATATATACTACTATGTAGTTGGCTACAAAATAACTTATTCTATAGCCACTTTGAGTTACGATAATTACTATGTTAATTTACGAGATTATAGTAACTCCATATTAAGTGGTTTACTATAACGTTATGGTAAATATTTACATGTGTTATAGTAACCCAACTATCATAAATATTTATTGACATTATCGTAAATTAGTATATAAAATTATAGTAAATGGGGCTAGCTATAAAATAACTTATTCTATAGCCACTTTGAGTTACGATAATTATTATGCTAATTTACATAATTATAGTAACTCCTTACTAAGTGGTTTACTATAATATTACGGTAAATATCCCCATGTGTTATAATAACATAATTATCGTAAATATGTATTTACTTTATCGTAAATTAAGTATAAAAATTATCGTAAATGGAGGTGGCTACAAAATAACTTATTCTATAGCTAGCTACTGAATATATATATATATATATATATATATATATATATATATATATATATATGCGCTGTTCAATTTTACTCCCTAATTGACAAGATGCGTTGTCGTTGCGGTGGCGCTGCCGGCTGCAGCTGGCGTTACAGTATTGCTCGACCAACTAACTCCAAGGCGTATGTTAGGCTTATATTCGTTTGAAAAAACAAGTTTACGCCCACTCGCATCGGTCATTCAGTCAATATACATGAGCCGTTTGTCAGAAGAAAAAAAAAGCATCACGCAACACAGGTTGGTTTCGGTCTATATTCTCTCCATGACCAGACCCCTCTTTCGCATTGTAGAAAACATTTTACTTTTTTTATATTCATGTCCCCGTGGAACGTGAGTCTATTAATAACTATATAAAAACGAATTTTTTTTCTGAAAATTTATGTATGACTCCTGTGAAGATCTTGCGTCCCAAAGAAACCCTCTAATATAGTAGCACTACCAAGAATTTACAAGAAAGTTGGAAAATCAAATGCAAAAATTAAGGACTGCGGTAAGCGAACTGCTAGCGCCCAGAAGTCCGATCCGCACGCTCGAGGCAGTTGCGCCTGACCACGCCCGCCTGCACGTCTACGTCCTTCACGTGGAGGCCGACGCTGCTCCCCGTTTCTCGCGCATGCCTCGATCTGCGCTCGTTTCCCCGCGCTTGCCGCTCGCGCCCCACGTGCCCCCAGCTCAGCCCCCGCAGCCCGTCCCCACTAGCCTGCCACGTCCGCCTTCGCACCGCCCCACGTGCGCGATGAGCATGCCCCATCGCCCCCCCCTGACCGCAGCACCCCCATCCGCTGGCCCCCCAACGCCTCCGTCCACTATCCCCTCAGGCGAGCCACGCGCCCCCTGACCGCTTGGCTCGCCCCCCGGACGAATAACATAGAAAAGCTAGAATAAAACACGTGCAACAACATGGAAACAACTACTGCAATATTAGGCTAAAAGCAACTGAAACACCATAAACATATTATTGCAACAACACGGAACAACTGCTGCAACAGTAGGCTGAAGCAGCTGAAACACCATGAACATATTATTGCAATAACATGGAACAACTGCTGCAACAATAGGTTGAAGGAGCTGAAACATTTGGAACATATTATTGCAACACTGGTATGAAGCATATGAAACAACGCTCGAATAAAAACACCTGCAACAACATAGAACCACGACTGCAACATGCGACCGAAGCAACTGAAACATTTCGAAAGTATTATTGCAATATTTGTGGGAAGCATATGAAACATCCAGATCAGAACAGTTACAACATCGTCTAGAAAGAAAAGTGAAACATTTTGAAACAGTGCTTACAACAAACCTTTGAAACAATTACAACATGGGCAAAACATCCCCAGATCTACTTGTGCAACATCCTTATGATTCAACTACAACATACCTCTGAAGCGTCTGAAACAATTGAAAAATACAATTGCAATAAATAGGGGGAGAGAGCATGCACGGGGAGCGCCATGGCCGCTAGATCTAAGGGCGTCAGGAGCTCCCTGTGGAGGAGGACGCCGGTGTCGGGGAGGGGCGCCGCCGGGGTGGGGAGGAGGGAGCCAGGGTGGGGGAGGAGGACGCTAGGGTCGAGGAAGGAGAGCGCCATGGCCGCTAGATCTGAGGGCGTTAGGAGCTCCCTATGGGGAAGGGCGTCGGTGTTGGGGAAGGGCGCCGCCAGGGTGGGGAGGAGGGAGCCGTGGTGGGGGAGAAGGACGCTGGGGTCGGGGAAGGAGGCATCGGTGTGGGGAAAGGAGCCATCGTGGTGGGGGAGGGGGATGCCGGAGTGGGAGAGGAGGACGCCGCCGCCGGCCAGGGACGGAGCGAGGTGTGTGGAGGACGGGCGGAAGGTGGGGAGGAGCGCGGCCGCTGGCTCGCGGCGCTACTGGATCCATGGGGAAGGAGAGGGGAGAGGAGAGGACGCCAGCAGCGGGGATTTTTTTCGAAAAGAATTGAGAGCACGGTGATCTGCAGTGCGACTAGGGGATAAGGCCATGAGAGATGAGTAGAGGAGGACGCGCAGCCGCATCAAATCGTTTTCCGACACGTGTCCGGAACGTCGGATGTTCGAGTCACAGCGTTACCCGCTCCAGTTAGGGTATACAGCACGTGGCACGGCGTCACAATAGGCAACTAACTAATTGCTGCATAAATAAATGGATTTATTTACAAATGTGTATAGCCTAATTTATATGTTCTGATTTATTTACTTCCTCTTCCATTTTATACTATAGTTTACTTTGGCCCCGTTATGAACAACTTTATGACTTGCGAGTGAGGCTTATGTTTAAGCATGGCATGCAAGTAGATTAATTACACTGGTAGAGAACAGAGATTTACTCCCGGTGAGGAACCCCCTCTAGTCCCGGTTCCCCACCCGGGAGCAAGCATCCGGGACTAAAAGGGGTCCTTTAGTCCCGGGGCAAGAACCACCTTTAGTCCCGGTGGGTAACACCAACCGGGACTAAAGGTGCCCCCTGACATGCCACGATGACCGGCACCCTTTAGTCCCGGTTGGTAATACGATCCGGGACTAAAGTGTTTTTTTTTCTTTTTTCTTTTCTTTTCATTTTTTTCTTTTCTTTTCAAAATAGGTTTTCGAAGTCGTATTGTACGCTGCTAATTATACATTTATACACATGTATAGTATGTTTCGGTTCAAGCACAATGAACGTATTAAATCACACAATTCAAGCATATATATATATATATATATATATATATATATATATATATATATATACATGCATGCATGTATATGTGTATTTTACATTATATTGTTTCATGTGCATATATTACAAAAGATTGCATTACAGTTGTTGTGATATAATAAGTTTCCTTTCATCCTCTAGCTTGGCTTTCATGACAGTGTTGGGTCGAAGTAGAACTCGCCCTTAGAATCAATGACATGCTCATTAAAAAATCTGACTATAGACTCTTGAATTGCTTTGATTTGGTCTTGCCGTATGACCTTTTCCTCCAACCATCGAGCCTACAGGTTTGAATTAAAGGAAAATAAATTAATATATGTACATATATATATATAAAGACATAGTAACATAATCAATAATAATAATTAAATGAATATATAGTGTATTTTTAACGTACTTTGAGTCTCTCTGTAGGAGTTCTTTGGGAGACCACCTTGATAAACTTGTAAGCATAGTAACCACAGTAGTTGTTCCCCTATTCCTGCCTCAGACAGCACTTTACGAGAAAAAGATTTGTCATCCAATCTGATGATCCGGTGAAAGCTATATGTTTAATTAATAAAGATGATGCGATTTAGGGGACTTACTTTCAAAGGGATTACATTCAGTGGCGCTTTGCATTTTTCCATGTGTTGCTTCTCAATAAAGGTTTTCCAAACACTGTCCAATAAAAAATTTGCCGCGTCATCAGATATAGTTAATCATCATGTTTGTGTGTATATATAGTTGCTAGAGATACCGAAATTACCTCTGGATAATATCTATCATATCTTTATAGTCTTGTTGTGGTTTTCTCATCGAGTCATAGATTATCAAGTGACTTTTCACCAGATCGATGTCCATCAATATCCAGTGATTGTTGCATGTGTTTATAGGATATAACGCATAACACTCATTAATTAACTAGAATCAACATATGAGCCATTAAGGATGATCGACATTATTAACACTCACTTGAAGTTGTAGGGAAAGAGTATATCCTTCTTGTGGTGTTGGTTCACTAAGAAGTTCATGAGGTTACTCTCTGACTCAGACTTCCAATTAGTCTTTGGAGTAACTGGATCTTTAAATACTATATGGGGATCAACAAAACTAATTTCATTGCAGCCTTCCTTTCTGAGCTATGTCATTGTAAATCTGCATATATATATTACTTGTTAGGATAATTTATATGCATATACACACATATGATGAGTTTAATAATAGATCGAATGAATTATTACTTACAGGCAATAGCAGCTAATGATAACTTTGTCCAGAGAGGTCAGGTGGCATAGTTGATGAAATTATGCAAAGTCAACATACATAACATCATCGCCACAGAACCAATGTTCGTCTCTAATTCTGACACCAACGCAGAAGTCTCCACCGGTAGACACCTGCATGTACCACTTGTTTAGCAAGTACATTTGCGTCCCTAGATCACATAAGGCTTGAGGGTTGTATAGACTCTGGCCTAGTACAAATTTTTTCTTCCAAATATCAACCTCCGCCGCACTCTCAATATTTCCATCACCAAACATCTGGTAAAGGTCGAGACCAGTCTCATCAATAAATTCACCAAGGTGATCCAAATCGACATCCGGAGGTATGTTTGCCTGATGCATTAATCCTAAATTCGAACCATATTCATTACCAATAACTAGCGGGGGGACTGATTGGTGCGATTGTTGTCCGAGTTGTGCAACTCCTTTCCCTGCCCGCTTCTTTTTTTGTGCTGCCTCAATTGACTTGGTGAAAGTGCGGTCATAGTCCGTTAACATTGATTTGGACGGCTTATGAGATTCCCGCTGTTGTTGCTGGTAAGAAGCCACCTTTTTTCTTAGAATATCTGGAGCTACGAAGAAGTACGGTTTCTCTGGGTTTCTCCTTGCTTCTTGATTTTTTTTAAGTTTGTCATAGAATCTGGACATATCTTTTTTATATGCATCAGTTACTTCTTTCTTCTCTTCAGATATTATTTTGGGAATAGCCCTTGGTTTTACGGTGGCTTTCTTTGCTGGTGGCGACTGGTTCTTCGTTTGCGGGGCTAGCCTCTTGCTAGTACTTGGCTTCTTGGTAGGCGGGGGCGGGGGAGGCGTTGGAGACCTCCTTGGAGGTGGTGGCAGCAGCGTTGGAGACCTCCTTGGAGGTGGCGGCTGCGGCGTTGGAGACCTCCTTGGAGATGGTGTGGATGCAGCCTCGCCATCCAACACATTGTCATCGTACAGAGCACTATGATGATCTGGCGATTGAACAATTGGATTTAGGTTGGGGGAGGATCTGCTACAAAAAAAGGAATGACATATTATTATGAGCAGATTGTTAATTATTTAAACCAATATAAATTAATGATGTAGTGTTTTCATCCGCACCTATGGTGAGGTAGTTCAGGAGGAGGTGGAGGCGACATCCCGGGAATGATGATGTAGCGCTTGCGCCATAGAATGAATGTCTTCTCTGCTTCTCCTAGAGTCTTCTCGCCATCACCTCTAGGAATGTCAAGAGGCAAATCACTAAAACCTTTTTTTAGCTTTATCTATCGAGATGGTAGCATATCCTTCTTGGATTATATTCCCATGAATCCTTGGTGTCTTGGTTCGGTCGATAGGATTAACAAGACCGATAGCCACCTTGATTGTGGAATTCCCCTTTGGAATGTGTAGCCCACACGATGTACAAGGTTCAGTGACATCATCCACAGGGAAGCGCAGTCCTATGTCCCCTTGATTTGGTATCTCTATGGAAGCGCAGCTGCTTTTTAACTGAACAGATTGGCTAATGTTGATTTCTGGCTCTGATGTCTGCTTGCTTGCACTCACTGCTATTTGCATTTGCCTTCTAATTTCCTCCTGCATTCTCGCTTCAAGGTTTTTTCCTGCTCCTGTGCTTCACGCACCGCTTCCTCCAACCTCTAGAGCCACTGTGCCTCTTCTTCCTTCTTTCTCTAACGGCTTCTGTAGGAAGGTCTGTCCTGAGGGAATCCATGCTCCCACGAGAAACTTCCTTTGCCTCTAGTTCGGCCACCGTGTTCAATAGTCCCGATGGCGTATGTCAGTTCATCCTTCTCTCTGTTGGGCCTGAACGCACCACTAGCAGTAGCTCTCTGAGCATAAAACAATCTTTCTGCTGCTTCTTACAGTCTTGCGCCATAAACGCACTTCCCTGTCTCCTAGTCTAGTGTTTTCCCATGAGCGAAAAACTAATTCTTTACACGCTCTCCCCACTCGAGTGATTCTGGTGTGATACCCTTGGCAAGAAGGTCTGTGAAACGACCCAATTTCCACGAAGGGAAATCCACAGCGTCGAAGTATAATAAGATCATTGTAGATCATATTACCCAAATTCTAGTCGAATATCACATCCATACGATGATAATATCAGAGTACAAATAGTGCAGAATTACATAATTTATTACATCACCGCATTGGCGGAATCAAAAGTAGCATTCATTCAGAACAACTTGAAGATAAGATC
The DNA here is from genome assembly GCF_019320115.1 of Miscanthus floridulus. NCBI lineage: Eukaryota > Viridiplantae > Streptophyta > Magnoliopsida > Poales > Poaceae > Miscanthus > Miscanthus floridulus. The sequence goes on along the minus strand of NC_089593.1, from coordinate 3,795,714 downwards.
GCCAAACTCAAGCGTAGGCACGAACCCCTCATCTGTCAAACTCCTCGGAGCTATACTCCTCAGCAGAACCTGTGTGCCAAAATTTATTAGTACGATTTATACTGGTCACTCCCATCCCTATAAGCATTGCTTTGTGGAAATTGGATGCAAGTTGAGTATAAGCAAAGTGAACCCATAAGGCTGGGGTTTCCTATGCAATAGCATATCAAGTAAATAGTAATAGTTTGTCCAGTTTTAACACCATTCCCACACCTATTCCACCCATTCCCATCCTAGAGCCGGGTTTCGATCCTGGGATCGACATACCACCATCTCCACACTATCACCATACCATACCATCGCTCAGTCGATAGGCCAACTCCCTCTCGGCACTGTCTCAAGGCCCATAGCCCCTGGCTACGACCGACACTCTCTCACGGGGGAAGAAGAGAAGGACTCATCTTACTATCTTGTTTAAGCGAAACCCAGAAAGGTCCATAGCTGACAAGTCGGCACATGTATCGATCGATCAACCATACACTCTGCAGAGGTTTTACATAACCACAAGATCCACCTTCCTCGCTGACCGTCGTCAACTAGGCTGATTCCGGCTACTTGCTAGCCTAGGATAATGCCACTCTACCATTCAGCCCTGGTTCACCCCAAGTCAAATCTAGGGTGGCTGAAACTGTGAGTCATGAGCTAGGTCCACAAGGTCTCCATGAAGTCTTGGAAGGGTGTGGGGGAAATCCTCCGCGCCCCGTACCTCCTTACACTGTCCGCTATCAACCTAGCAGTAGTGGCAATATCCTACCAAGTAGTCTAGCCGTCCCGCACCATATAGGGTGAGTGGTACGTAAGGCTTTCTGGTGAATCTGAGTACTAGTAAATCCTTAGGGATGACCAAGCCAGAATGTCTCCATCAGGGTTTCCATTTACCGTGCCACCACAGCACCTCCATCCCGAGCTCCACCTGTTATAGGTTCACACCCAGGTCCACCTCATATACCATTTTACCCAACACAGGTATCCATTCCAGGGGTACCCAGGTAGCACCCCATGGCAAGACTTGCCCCAGGCTCGTTGTATACTCCAACTTGGTCGACACAACCCTCACCCTCCACACACCCAAGTCACACACGCAACACTCTCCCGATAGTCCAAGTAACACCAGTTTCCACCACGCACATAGTATAAGCATAGTAGAAGTATAAGTAATGAAATATATATATAGCAAGTGTGTGTCTAGCCTAATAGCAGTGTATGCAGGGGTAAGGTTGCATCAAGGTGAAGGCTTTCAAGCAAGCATACTACCATGCAAGTCCTAGCATAATATATTTGTAGCAGTAAAGTAAAGCAATAGCAGTTCTATATTAGCCATGCGTAATAGGTGCTACGAGATTGGGTGGGATGTGGCACCTTCAGTGTAGTCGTCTTCGTTCTCCTCACGGTACTCATGGTCCTTGTCCGTCAGATTCTTCTCCGAGTCTGCAAACGACCGCATTATAGTCGCGTTAGCGACGTCTATAGAATAGCACTAAGAAGCAATGAAAATTCAAAAGAAGGGAGAGAGAAGATCTAGTCCAACTAGGATTCTTCCCATGTAATCTTAGTAGTAGAACTATTAAGTAATCCTACTAGGAAATCTCATTGTCAACCGACTAGGACTCTGACCTCCTGACTATATAAAGGAGGGCAGGGCTCCTGAGAGAAGAAGACGACAATTGTACAACACAACATATCATAATCAATCCAACGCAAAGGCTAACGCCAACTGGACATAAGGTTATTACTCGATCTATGATCGAGGGCCTGAACCAGGATAAATCGACTATCTCTTGCGTTAACCATCGAGTTCAGCATACGTCGAAGCCCAAACATACTGCCCCGGGTACCCCCGTGGCAGGCTATCGATGGTGAAACATCGACAGCTGGCGCGCCAGGTAGGGGCTTTCAACGACTTTGCATCCAAAAGCTCGATGGACCTCGATAACATGATCTTTCTGACAGGACCAACTTTCATCTTCGGCTCATGGATTTGCGAGACGGACAACTACGGTAGGCTCCAAAGCCATCTCCTCAAAGATCCGGATCAGCATGAAGAATTTCCTGTTTCGACAACTACGACGGATCAGCTCACCAGAAGATTCGCACAGCTCATAATATCCGATTCAAATAAGATTTCACGGTACGCGCATCTGACTCGAATTCAAGCTCCGTGTCAAAGATGAAGTCTTATTCGAGTGCTTTCAAGAAACCGAGTTCTTTTTTGGTAGGATTCCAGAGCACAACCCAAAACAACTCGGATTACCCTCAGAGTTCTTTTAAAAAGTCGAGTTCTTTTCCATTTGGGCTCGACAACACGGCAAAATCCTATCAAGGATAGATCAAAAGGTCTTTCAAACCAATGCTTGGGATACCACTAATAGGAGCCCAGGAGGGTCTCGTGCTAACAATAACATCACAAGACTGTATCATCCACTGGCCAGGTTCTGTTCCTGAAGATAGCAGAACCCAACTAGTCGGCACAACAACAACAGCTATTCTACCTTACCAAGAAGGAGACTCGATCTATGACATCGAGGCATCTACTAAAGTTATCAGCGACTCCGATAGTATGAAAACTAACACCAATAATAGAACGGCTCACGCACGGGAAGTGCTCATGGTTCGACATCCTCGGTCACCATTAAACCCCCCAGAAGCACCCGATGTTAGGTCATCAGATGAATCAGAATCCAACATATCACCCTTTGCCCAGGGCTACGATGGAGAAACTGAGAGTCAGAAACAAGCTAGAGAAAGAAAAAACAAGTTGAAGCAAGGGCGCCAACACCATGCTAGGCAGCGCAGGGAAGCTTGGATCAGATATGAGTCAGAGTTGGTTGAGTATGACAAAAGAAAATCACAACGAGAAGTCGAAGGAAGACGCACGGCAAATATGCCTTACGATAAGATTCGAGAAGCATTAGAAGAACTCGAAGCAACTTCACATCCCGATGAGAAGTATGAACAGCTCTAGGACTTGCTCCGATCGACGATCCCGAGAACGCATGAAGAGAGAGCTCGATGAAGACTACCCGCCAGATCAACAACCCACAAGCAAGAAGATCAAAATCAAAGGAAATCTGCTTTCGAAAGACTTGGGCCGGGTGGAAGCCATGACGGAGGAAGTAGGAAGGAACATAATCAAGGCCACCAATTTGAACAACCAAGGAAGACTAGGAGTAGGGTGCCTACCCAGACAACCTCGCAAGATTATTCCCATCAAAATGATAGTTGGCCAGAAGAAGGTGCCAAATCCGAATTCAAAGAAACCAGGACACACGACAGATTCCCCTGTTTCGCGAACAGGCTTGCATTGGTACGATTACCTCACAAATTCAAACCATCTAACCACTCCAAGTATGATGGCAAAATTGAACCAAGGCAATGGCTCAGAATATATTCACAATCAATTGAACTAGCCAGAGGAGACGACGATATCAAAACCCTATTCTTTCCCATGGCACTGGAAGCCATGCCCCTCCAATGGTTTGACAAACTGAATCCAGGATTTATCAGAAATTGGGAGGATTTGCAAAGAGCTTTTTGTGAGAATTTTGTAGGAATCATTACACACCCAATCACTCATGCAGAACTAAAAGGACTCAAGCAAAAGGGAGGTGAAAGTCTCAGAAATTACTATCGACGATTCGGCGAACTACGAGCTCAAGTGCATGACATAACCGAACGAGAAGTAATTGAAGCTTTCTCTCACGGAATCATGGCTAGGTGGCAATTTCAAGACTTCTACAAAGAAAATCCAAAAAACAATGAAGAATTCAGACGTACAGTAGAAAAGATGATTACTGCAGAAGAAAAAATACGAGAGAGGTTCCTGGACAGAAGCAACCAGGACAACTCGGACAAGCAAAATCACCGAAATAGCATACATCAAGAAAGAAAACGTAGACCAGACAATACTATGGCAATGGCCGACAAATCAAAGAAGTTTTCCAAACCCAGAAGATATGATGACATTGAAAACATACGTTGCCCATTGCACCCTAATGGGAGGCACACCATCGGAAATTGCTACACTTTCAATGATCGATACACAAGAAAAGATAGTAAGGAAAACACCAAAGAGGACAATCAGAAAAGAGATGAAGACAACCACGAGGACAAAGGATTCCAAAAACCCAGGGGAACGGTAGTAGTGGTCTTCTCAGGGGCTTCAGATTGTAGAAGCAAACATAAAAAAAACTAGCACTACGGACCATTATGACAGCAGAACCGGCTACACCAAGATATCTCAATTGGTCACCGTATCCTATCCAATTTACCAGAGAAGACCAATGGACTAGCGTGGGAAACGTAGGCCATTATCCACTGGTTCTAGATCCAACTATTGCTGGTATGACCGTCACCAAAGTACTAATCGATGGGGGAGCTAGACTCAACATCATCTTTTCAGAAACTCTAAGGAAAATGGGACTACAACTCGCCAGGATGATCACGCCAACAAGCACACCTTTTTACGGAATAGTACCCGGCAAAGCAGCCATGCCACTCGGACAAATTACTTTACCCGTTACTTTTGGAACTCCTTCAAACTACCGAACAGAGTTTATCAAATTTGAGGTCGCTGACTTTGATTCGTCATATCATGCAATCCTCGGACGCCCAGCACTGGCCAAATTCATGGCAATACCACATTATCCGTACTTACTGCTTAAGATGCCAGGACCCAACAGTATCCTTTCTTTTCGAAGCGATTTGAAGCATGCTTTTGACTGCGACGTTCAGGCGATCCAAATTGCAGCTAAAGCACAAGCCGACAATGGAAGAAAAGAAATAGCCGCAATCGCTGCAGAGACAAGCCAAGAAGAATTAGAAATACCAGCTAAAAAGCCCAGCATCATCGCACCACCAAAAGAAGCCGACGTCAAGCAAATCGACTTAGGCACAGACGATACCTCCAAGACAGCAACCATCAGTGCTCACCTCTCAGCAAAATAGGAACTCACGCTCACCAACTTTCTTTGGGACAACAAAGATATCTTCGCTTGGAAGCCGGCCGACATGCCAGGAGTCCCAAGGGAGTTGGCTGAGCACAGAATTGATGTTAATGAAAGCTCCAAGCCTGTAAAGCAATGGCTACGATGATTCTCACCTGACAAAAAGGCAGCAATTAAAAAGGAAATAACAAAACTGATGGCAGCCGGATTCATCAGGGAAATCCTTCATCCAGATTGGCTAGCAAACCCGGTCCTTGTGTAGAAGAAAAACACGGACGAGTGGCGCATGTGCGTCGACTACACAGATCTCAACAAACATTGCCCAAAAGATCCGTTTGGGCTACCACGCATTGACCAGATAGTTGACTCAACAGCAGGATCTGCACTATTATCTTTTCTCGATTGCTATTCAGGGTATCACCAGATCGCACTAAAAGAACAAGACCAGAGCAAGACATCTTTTATCACCCTGTTTGGTGCCTACTGCTACAAGACCATGTTGTTTGGACTAAAGAACGCTGGCGCCACATACCAAAGAGCTATCCAAACTTGCCTTGGGAATCAAATCGGTGAAAATGTGGAGGCATACGTGGACGATGTAGTGGTGAAAACAAAGAACCCAGACACTCTGATTGAAGATTTAAAGCAAACCTTCGAAAGCTTGAAGAGATGGAGATAGAAATTGAACCCAAACAAATGTGTATTTGGAGTTCCCTCAGGACAACTACTCGGATTTTTGGTCAGTCAGCGTGGGATCGAAGCCAGCACCAAGCAAATTCTAGCTATAACAGAAATGGGCCCACCTAGAAGTATTAGAGATGTGCAGAAACTAACAGGATGCATGGCGGCCCTCAACCGTTTCATATCAAGACTCGGCGAAAAGGGGTTACCTTTCTTTAAACTACTAAAAAAGACAGACAAGTTCGAGTGGACAATAGAGGCCGACGAAGCTTTCAAAAAACTTAAAGAATACCTCACCTCGTCGCCTATCCTAACACCTCCAAAGAAAGACGAAGATATGATGCTATATATTGCGGTGACTTCTACCGTAATCAGCATGGCAATAGTCATAGAAAGAGAAGAACAAGGGTGCGTGTATAAAGTGCAACGTCCTGTATACTATATCAGCGAAGTACTGTCAGAATCCAAAATCCGGTACCCGCATGTACAAAAACTACTCTACACTCTACTCATCACCTCACGCAAGCTTTGCCACTATTTCGAAAGCCACAAGATTACCGTGGTGACAGATTTTCCACTCGGAGACATCCTACACAATAAAGATGCCACGGGGCGCATATCCAAGTGGGCAGTTGAAATCGGAGCTCTTAACATCGATTTCACCCCGCGGAAAGCAATCAAATCTCAAGCCCTCGCCGATTTTGTGGCCGAGTGGACAAAGATTCAACAGCCTTTATCAGATACAATCCTTGACCACTGGAAGATGTACTTTGACGGATCACTCAAACTAGGCGGGGCCGGTGCAGGCGTTCTCCTCATTTCTCCAGAAGGAAAACAACTCAAGTACGTCCTTCAGATATTATGGCAAGCTACAAATAACGAAGCAGAATATGAAGCCCTCATCCACGGGTTATGAGTGGCAATTACTCTCAGAATAAAGAGACTACTCGTATACGATGATTCAGCAGTAGTCATCAACCAAGTCAACAAAGATTGGGATTGCACCAAAGAAAACATGAGTGCTTACTGTGCTGAAATACGGAAACTTGAAAAACATTTTCAAGGATGAGAAATTCTACATGTCCTGCGCGATTCCAACATTGCAGCAGACATCCTTGCCAAGCTCGGATCAGATAGAGCGAAGGTTCCACCCAGCATATTCATAGAAGAGCTAGCAGTTCCCTCTATCAAACAACCCGATGAAACAACCCATGAAATTCAGGCTAAAGGCGTTCAGATCTTGGTAATCAACACTTCATGGAGCCAAGTTTTCATCGACTACATCAAAGAAAATAAATTGCCAGCAGATAAAGCAGAAGCCACCCAAGTTGTTCGCAGAAGCAAAAACTACATTCTAGTAGGAGATAGACTTTATAGAAGAGCAGCATCATCAGGAGTACTCCTAAAATGTGTCTCATTTGAAGAAGGAAAAGAAATCCTAGACAAAATACACTCAGGTTGCTGTGGAAATCATACTGCTTCAAGAACACTAGTTGGCAAAGCATTTCGCACTGGATTCTACTGGCCAACCGCTTTGAAAGACACAGAAGAACTTGTCAGAAAATGCAAAGGTTGCCAAATGTTTGCAAGACAAGCCCATGTGCTAGCTCATAATCTTATCTACATCCCACCCGCTTGGCCTTTTCCCTGCTGGGGGCTGGATCAAGTAGGACCTCTGAAGAAAGCAAAAGGCGGCTTTGAGTACATCTTTGTAGCAATTGACAAGTTCACCAAGTGGATCAAATACAAACCACTCGCAAAATACAGCACAGCAAAAGCAGTGGAGTTCATCCAAGACATTATACACCGCTTTGGGATGCCCAATCGAATCATCACAGATCTAGGTTCCCCCTTCACGGCTACAGAATTCAAAAGCTGGGCACAAGACTGTGGTTTCAGTATAGACTACGCGTCTGTTGCACATCCAGAAGCCAACGGACAAGTAGAAAGGGCTAATGGACTCATACTAGCCGGATTAAAACCAAGATTATACGAAGAACTAGTGGACTATGGAGCCAAGTGGATTGAAGAATTGCCTAAAGCAGTATGGGGGCTATGAACTCAAATGAGCAGAGCAACAGGCTACTCACCCTTCTTCCTAGTTTATGGGACAGAGGCCGTACTACCTGCTGACTTGATCTGGACATCACCAAAGATAGAACAATACGACGAAGGAGAAGCAGAACACACAAGAAGATTAGAACTCGACAGCTCAGAAGAAGTTAGAATAAACGCTACCCTCCAATCAGCCAGATACCTACAAGGTTTAAGACGACACTACAACAAGAGTACCCATCCTCGATCATTACAAGTCGGAGACTTAGTGCTAAGAAGGATACAAAAGACTGATGGATGACAAAAGCTACTCAGTCCATAGAAAGGTCCGTTCATTGTCACAAAAGTCATCGGACTAGGTACATACAAGTTAATAACCGAAGATGGAAGAGAAATCAGCAATACATGGCACATCAGCCAGCTAAGAAGATTCTACACGTAAAAACAACTCAAGAGAAAACAGATATGCAAGTCACAAGGGACCAACGTTCACAATCGACGAAGGACAATATTCTTCGACAACATATGTATTAGTTTATATTCATGATCAATAAAGATGATATTCATCCACAACATCTTTTGTCATGACTTTCAACGAGTTGTTGTAACGAAACAAAAAGCAAAATGGCTGAAAACATGCCTGAGCATCCCGGCCAAGAGCAAAATAGCTGAAAAGACGCTTGAGCCCGCCGATGAGGGTAGCTAAAAGCTAACACCCGAAACAAAAAGCAAAATGGCTGAAAACATGCCAGAGCATCCCGGCCGAGAGCAAAATAGCTGAAAAGATGCTTGAGCCCGCCGATGAGGGTAGCTAAAAGCTAACACCCGAAACAAAAAGCAAAATGGCTGAAAACATGCCTGAGCATCCCGGCCGAGAGCAAAATAGCTGAAAAGACGCTTGAGCCCACCGATGAGGGTAGCTAAAAGCTAACACCCGAAACAAAAAGCAAAATGGCTGAAAACATGCCTAAGCATCTCGGTCGAGAGCAAAATAGCTGAAAAGACGCTTGAGCCCACCGATGAGGGTAGCTAAAAGCTAACACCCAAAACAAAAAGCAAAATGGCTGAAAACATGCCTGAGCATCCCGCCCGAGAGCAAAATAGCTGAAAAGACGCTTGAGCCCGCCGATGAGGGTAGCTAAAAGCTAACACCCGAAACAAGAAGCAAGATGGCTGAAAACATGCCTGAGCATCCCGCCCGAGAGCAAAATAGCTGAAAAGACGCTTGAACCCACCGATGAGGGTAGCTAAAAACTAACAACCAAAACTAGTCGACCGAAATTAAGCTTAAAAAGACCCTCTAGCTCTTTGTTTCGAAAAGCAAGAGGCTCGGGGGCTACATCCAGATAGGAATACTCTACATCCAGATAGGAATACTCTTTTCCTCAGAAAAGCACAAGCACCACTCAAGAAAGCACTCGAATGCCGAAGTTTGTCAAGGCAACATTCAATGCCAAGTCATTTTACATAGCGCAGACAAAAGGTTGTCAACGCAAAGATCTACACCTAACAAGTCTGCCGAAGTTTGCCAAGCGCGGACAAGGTACTCGGCGGATCACAAAAGAGGAAGAAGAGAAAAGTACTCGACAAATCGAGGGATTTCGTCAGGATAACACACAGAGTTGAGCAGAGACGAAAACAGGACAAAGTACTCAGCAAGTCAAGTAAATCCGACCACACCCAGGCAAAGAATACATCAACGAGAGTAAAGAATCTTCATTTTAAGAGGAGTGTAATATTACAAGAGGCTGATCAATTGGATCAGGCATTGTCATCAGGAAGGGAAATATCAATGTTAAGACTGTCTACAACCCTACTGGCTAAACCTTCGACCTCAGACTCCATCCTCTCAATGGCATCAAGGTATTCTTGGCTATCAGCTTCCTCCGCTATCTTGGATAGAGGCGCCTCTGGAGCAAGGACCCAGACCTGGGCCAGCACATTCTTGGTACATACTTGAGCGCACTTCTTCACGAACTCTTGGAAACGAGTCGGAATCCGAGGAATGAACTAAGCCCAAGATTGCCCGTCATCCGCTGGAGTCCGGAGAACATCAGCTACTGAACGAAAAGATTTCCACAAAATGTTCCAATTTTCAGTAGCCGTCGCCAGTTTCCCAGAGAAGCCTTCAATAGTTTTTTGGGCCTGCACAAGATCTCTATCAGCTCCACGCCTAATCAGCTTAGCAAGGGCGAGTTCTTCCTCAGCACGAGTAATTACCTCCTCAGCCTTGTTATGACTGGAGCGGACAAGAGCCTTCATTTCATCGATACTCTCCGAGAGCTTCTGCTTCTCAACTCGAAGAACTAGACAAGACACCCAAGAACAAGTCAGCGAAAAAAGAAGTCAAAATACAAGAAGAAACAGGCAGAACCCGTGGCACCTTTGCATTCATTCTTCGTAGACTCCACCATGGCATCTCTCTGCTTCTCTGTCTCCACTACCCAGGCATGAAGGGTCTTCTCCTCCTTTTGGTGCATTTGACGCTCTGTCTCCAACTCAGCCCGGAGAAGGTCGAGATCGGCTTTCAGAGCGTCCACCTCAGAAGACATCTTTCTCTCATTTTCAGATGAGAAAAAGAAGCCAGAATGATCACAAGAAAAAGACTGAGCAAAAAGAGGCAAAGAGAAACAAGGCGTAAGGACAAAAGAAAAACAAGCACGCAAAAAAGGAGTGGCAGTAAAACCTACCTAGAGCTTTTCACCAAAAGAAGTCGCGAGGGTCGACAAGCTCCCCCAGGCTGTGGTCAGCTCCGATAACCGATGGGTGGCGTCGAACTGTTGCACCACGTCACCAGAAAAAGAGGGACCGCCGGAAACAAGAGAAGGGGAAGGAGAGGCCGGCTGGGGTGAACAAGGAGCAACCAAAGCAAACTCTAGGGAAGCCGGAGACAAACCCTTAGAAGGACCCAGCACGACGGCCACAGTCACCTCTGGAGCGGCCAAGTCCGCAACTTCGTCAGGTAGCTCCGAAGCCCCTACAGCAACTTCATCAACAGAATGTTGTGAGTCCTGAGGCTCGGAACTCGTTGGCACGGTGGGAGGCAGAGAAGAGGTCGATGAAGAAACAAGAGAAGACAAAACACTAAAAAGTGATAAAAGGAAGCACCGATAAGAACCAGAAGAAGGAAGATAGAAGCCAAAAAAGATAAAAGCTAGAATCTACTCACCCGACCACTTTCTTCTTCGCGAAGCCAAAAGAAGGCCTCGCAGGGGGAACCACGACGGCGAAAATGTCCCCGCCACCCGGCGACAAGAGCGGGGTAACCGACAACGGAGCCGCGGAAGAAGCCGGGGCTGGAGCTGTGAAAGAACTCTGCACTAGAGGAGCGGTAGAGCTCGATATGGGGCCACCAAAGAACTTGACACCGGAGCTTCAGAAGAAGTCGGCACGGGAGCCCCAAAAGAACTCATACGTGACGTTCGATTACCTCAAAAGGTTCGAGACTAAAAGTTAAAACAAAGAAGAGAGATTCAATGTAATAGGAATATGAAAAACAACTCACCGCCGCATGATGAGGGGTACTTCGTCATCCTCCTCTCCCTCAGCCAAGGAAACCAGAGCACCTGTTGAAAAAAGAATAAAAAGTACTCGGTTCAAGAGAGAAATAGGAAAACAAAGGAACAAAGAGTATTAAATGTGCTCACCTAAGAGCATGCTAGCAACAACTGGAGTACCTAAGGGAGTACTTGGTTTGCGAGGCTTCTTGGAGACAGGCAGGCCAGATGAAGACCCATCCGTTCGCCCCCTCTTTGGGACACTGCGAGGACCGCGAGGGACTAGACGAGGAACATATTCTTCATATACATCAACAAATCTGAAAGAAACCCCAGGAAGGGCTATAGAGGTTTGGGACTTACTAATTGCAGAAGTTCTAGCTAGACGATCCCTAGTCTCCGCCACGGCAGGGAGAACATCAAGGGGGATCGAGTCGACAAAGTTTTGCCCAAGCTCCTACGAAAAAGGATAAAACAGCAAGACAAGGAAAAGCTAAGCAAAAATGGATATAGCAAGAGTACATAAAGTACTCAAACAAAAAGATAGACAACTCACAGCTAGGGGCGGGTTGTTGGCTGAGAACTCGGAGACAGGAGGAGGAATGACGCTCACTCCTTTCAGCATCTTCTGGAGACGCTTGAGTACCTCCTCACCAGTCAGCTCAAGAGCTGGGACCATGCGTGAAGGATCCTCGGCCCTAGAATACTCAAAGCCAAGATGCTCCCGCTCTTTCAAAGGCTGAACCCGGCGACGAAGAAAGCTCGAAACAATACCAAAGCCAGTCAAACCCTGCTGTTTTAGCATGCTAATCCTATCAAGGAGTGGCTAGATCACTTGAATCTTAGTAGGTGACTCAAGCTTCTTGTCCCATCGGTCATTCACCATAGGACTAGATCTAGAGTGGACGACGAGGGAAGGGATCAAATTGGTAGCGTAAAACCACTTGGCACGCCAATCTTTTACAGAATCGATCAGGTCATAGTCAAAAAACTTAATCTTGAGGCCTTGGCGAAACTGAATCCTGCAACCGCTAAGAACGCTGGTTTCTTCACGGCGGGGTTGAGGTTTTAGACGAAAGAAAAAGCGAAAAAGAGATAGAGAAGGAGGGATTCCAAGGAAAGCTTCACAAAGATGAACGAAAACAGAAAGATGGAGAACGGCATTGGGAGTTAGATGGTTCAGACTAACCTCGAAATAACCAAGAAACTAATGAAGGAAGGCAGAAGCAGGAAGGCAAAGCCCGGCGTGGACAAAGGAAACGAAGAGGACAATCTCACCAGGACCCAGAGCTAGAACCCGATGCTCACCCGGAACTCTCCATTCAGCGATGACTTTGCTTTGGATCAAGCCGTCGCTAACGAGCTCGCGTAGCTGGTCTTCGCTTGTTGTTGGAGCCAGCCAAACCTTCTGAGCAGCCCTCATGACCACAAACTCCTGGTTTTCGATCAAAGAAAGGGATGACTCCTCATCCACGAAGGTCGCCTGAGACTTGCTTGCGGTTTTCTTCTTTCCCATGAACTAGTGGAAGCAAAAAGACACTGGGGAAGATGAAGCTAGGATGGTGGTGCTCGGGTGACGGCGACGATGACGGCGGCGGATTTCTGAAAGCTAGGGTTTAAAGGCAGGAGCTGAGCAGCAAAGGAAAGGAAGATGAAAGGTCTTTAAATAGATTTTTAGTAATAAAAGCGGCCCACTAGGCCCGTTAAAACACAGTGTGAGAACACAACAGTCCATTTACCGACACAGCTAAAACAATGGAGAGCACGAATCCACACAACGGTACAAACCAACGGGTAGATTTCAGACTTATCCATCCAGCACCACGGCAGGGTTATTAGATCGCTACAAGAACAACTTGTCAAACCAAGAAGAAAGAAAGGGCTACCTTGCAAGGAACAAAGGAACCCGGTTATTGAAGAAAGAAACTAGGTACTCTCATGAACGACAGGGATCACAGCAGAAAAGTAAAAGATAACTCAGAAGACAAGATTCGTTACATTACAAGCGACTTCAAAAGTAGAAGATTACAAATCTTACAAGACCCAACGAACTCGGCACCACGAAAAGCAAAGTAGCAAAGAGGAACACGGACACGGCTAGGCTCTGGAACGACTACGTGTCCCAAGTTGCTACTTGGAAGGACAAACCGCCATCAGCTACACTGTTTTCTTCAAAGGACGGACGCAGTGCATCCAAGGCGGAAATCGGCAGCACGACAAGACAACATGGAGCCGAGAAGGCCGGCAGGCATCTGTCTACCCAAGACCGATGTGATGCTAGATATGATGTTGATCTGCACCGGACAGTCTCAGGATAGGCGACGAGGATCAACCCAGAACTGCCCGATGAAGAAACGAAGCCCACATCACAAGACTTCCTCCAACTACCGCCACGTACATCCTAGCACAATGCTGTCGTGGGATTAGCCTACCTCTAATCCCTATCACAAGACTTCCTCCAGCTACGACAAGACACACAGGAACTACAAAATATGCCCGGGGGCCGCTCTACCTCATAAACTACCATATTCATGACCACAAAGGTTTCAACAGAATGTCCAATGGATAAAAACAAGCACTCCGGGACAGTATTTATAGACCAAAGGAGCGGCACATATGGACTAGGAGTACCAACGAAATAAGCCTAACAAAGGACACAGTGAAAAGACAGGACTCAATAATGGATGACTCAGGCGAGAGGAAACAGTACTTGAAGATGGGCATATTCAGAAGAATATACTAGCACAGTACAACCCGTGAACAAAAGGCATTTACACTCAACCACCACCATACAACTACATCTAACAATAGCAGACTATCAAAGAATACGCCAAGACCTCGCATCCGAGTTCTTCCTGAACAAAACAACACGGATATACGCTCGGAGGCCCGGCCAGCATCATAGCTTAATCAACACTAAGCTAGGGAGCTCAGCCTTCATTTCAACTACTCCTGGAGGCTCGGAACCAAAGACAAAGGACCAAGAATACAAGAAACTCAAGACTACAACGACGACGACACATCAAGACTCTTCATCTGACTTCTTTTCTAAAGAGAAGAACTTGGAGAAAGCACGGGGCTGCGGGATACATAGCCCCAGAATTTTTTGAAGACAAGAATCTGGACCCTCCAACTTTTGCGAGCAAAAGCAAGAGGCTCGGGGGCTACACTCAGTGAGTGCAATTTTTACGAAAAATTGCACCCACCCAAAAAGAACCCGGACATAAGCTCGAAGGCTGCATGCCGCGAAACTACTCGGATGATGGTTTAATCCAAGACTAAAGGGCCGCTTCGGAAAGATGCCACAAAACTACTAGGATGATGACATAATCCAAGTCTTGGGGACTACTTCAGAACACAAATTTTCAAACAACATAAAGGATCAAGACCCTCCAACTTTTCATTCCAAATAGCAAGAGGCTCGGGGGCTACACTCAGTGAGTGCACTTTTTCTTCAAAAAAGCGACGTCACCAAAAGACTTCCTCAACGCAGACCACTTCAAGACATTACGACAAAAAGAACCCGGAACGAGCCATATTTGAGTTCTTTTTGATAAAACTTCAACAAACAATCAGAGCAACTTCAAGACAAGATCCTCTAGCTCCTTGTTCCAAATAGCAAGAGGCTCAGGGGGCTACAACCAGATGGATGTACTTTTTCTTCAAAAAGCACTCACCACTCGAAGATCCCAAGAAGCGCTACAAGGTTTCACTCCAGAAAGCACTCGGATGACATTTTGTTCCTACTCAACAAGACTTGAAGGAGCAAAGCGAGACTTTCAGAGCTCAACCATGAAGTGCTCGGGGGCTTGTCGATGTGGGACCCATAGGATACCCCGCAAGGGAGAGAGAAGATCTAGTCCAACTAGGATTCTTCCCATGTAATCTTAGTAGTAGAACTATTAAGTAATCCTACTAGGAAATCTCATTATAAACCGACTAGGACTCTGACCTCCTGACTATATAAAGGAGGGCAGGGCTCCTGAGAGAAGAAGACGACAATTGTACAACACAACATATCACAATCAATCCAATGCAAAGGCTAACGCCAACTGGACGTAAGGTTATTATTCGATCTACGATTGAGGGCCTGAACCAGGATAAATTGACTGTCTCTTGCGTTAACCATCGAGTTCAGCATATGCCGAAGCCCGAACATACTGCCCCGGGTACCCCCGTGGCAGGCTATCGGTGGTGAAACATCGACACTCACACCGTGTGGTTCACGGTGGACCAGCGCTCATGGTCCATAGACCTACGACAGGGCGCATGGTGGACCGAGTCCACCGCCTCTTCTCCTTGGCTTGGCTCATGTGCACCGAGCTCATGCTCGGGTGCCAGCGAGAGGGGGGGTGTTCCCCTATTTTACCCGCGGCGGCGCTCCTACCGGCGGCGAGCTCGCTGTGAGTCCCTGCGGTGGCGCTGGTGTTCGATTAGGGAGGGGAAAAACTTCCCCGGGCCACGGCAACTGCGTCTGTGGGGTCAAGGTGGTGACCAAAGCTCCCCAAGGTGCTGGCCATGGCGAGCGGCGGCTCGAGCTCCATCGACGTGCGGGAATGGCGCGGGGCTGTGGCATAGGCTGGTTCTATGGCGCGCGTGGGCGACACAATGCACTAGCGGGCGTGTTGGGCAGGTCGAGGGGTCCTCTAGGGCCTCCGGTGGCTTTGGCCACGGCGGCGCCCTTCCGAGCACGACGGCGGTGTCGGTGAGGTGGCTACGGTCATGGTGAAATGTCTCGGTGGGGCGTGTATGCTTCTACGGATGTGTGGAGACGTCCAGGCTCAAGGCGAGGCTTCGGGTTCTCCTGTGGCCGGTAGGGCTTCCCGGTGGCCACGGCGAACAGTGACGACGGCGAGGCGTGCGGGTCGCTACGGGGCTCCAGCGAGGTGGTCATGGTGTGGTCACAGATGTGTGCGTGGGTGCGGGTGTTCCAAGTGGCTAAGGCAAGGCACTGGCCTATGTGCTCCAGGCGTGGAGCGCCATGGCCGAACAGCAGGGTCCAGCGGCGAGAGAGACCAGAAGGCTCACCTTAGGTGGCGTGGGAGAATGGATGGCGGTGCCATGATGATTCGAGGCCATGAAGCTACGGAAGCCATGCAGTGCCATGTCGAACCACGTCGGTGATGTAGACGACAGCGTCGCTCCCGGCTCCGGTGATCTCCCCTCCTATAGCGGCTTTGGCGTTTGCCACTCTTCCTTCCCTTCTCCCTCCTCTCTCTTGGTTTGGGTGTGTAGTGGATGGCCACTGAGGTGGCGGTGAGCAATGGGATGAGTGCTAGGGCAACCGAGGCCGTGGCTTTATAGCCGAAGCTCCGAGCTCCATCTTCGGCGGACGGGCGGACGGTTGGTGATGCACCGTGGACATCGAACGGCATTGCAGCGTGGGTGGTTGGTGTGGAGGTCACATGGGTGTCGCACCAAGGGGGAGATAGGACCATGCCCCGGGCATGACCCCTGGCCCGCTCCTGCCACCGCTATCGGCTCTTGGTCACATGGCGGTTGAGCGCGGCGTGGAGAAGAAGAACAGGAGGGCTAACATGTGGGGTCCAGTGGCAGTGGCTGCAAGTGAGATGGGGAAACGTGCAGGCGTGGGTGATGTGTGGCTGACACGTGGGGCCAAGTGGCAGCGGCAGCAGGGCGCACGGGTGTGGGCGACGCGCTGGGCCACGAGCTGGGCTATTGCGCATGAGTTGGGGCCGGCCTGCTACTACGCGCGTGGGCCAGCGGAGGGGGAGAAGTGGAGGGCTGGGCCGATAGTTGGTCGCACGGGTTGGGCTGAGCAGCTGGCTAGGAGGCCTTCTTCTCCTTTTCTTTTTCCTGTTTTTCATTTCTTTTCCATTGTTTGAATTCAAATTTGGTTTAGAATTTGAATTTAAAACTGAGGTAACTTGTTCATTGGAGTTTAGGGAATTTTGTTTAATAATAACTTTATGAAATTGTTAAGCATAACATAAAGCAATGAGAATCCAAATCACAATTTAAGTTAACATTGTATGGAACATTTTATTTTGTTAGAAAATCAAATAATCATAATCAACAAATGACATGCCATTCTTATGTGTTGTCTTGGGTTGGGGTTATGCCTAATGCAACTCCTGGGTTGGGTTACTTTACATGACACTCATCATCACATGGGAGTTTTAAGAAAAAATTTGTAGTTGTGATTTTTGGTGTGTGGATTTCTGGGTTGTTACAGTCCTACCCCCTTAACAGAATCTCATCCCCGAGATTAAAGCGTAACGTACCCTTCGAAGAGGTAGGGATATCATAGCCGGAGGTCAGACTCTTTTTCCCATGTTGCTTCTCTCTCAGTATGATTACTCCATTGAACCTTGCACATAGGAATAGTCTTGCTACGGGTCTCTTTGGTATCTCTGCCCAGAATTCTGATAGGATGCTCTTTATACTCGAGTGTATCTTGAATGTCAAGTGTACCCATTGGGACTGCTTCCTTGGGTACTCTCAAACATTTGCGTAGCTGGGATACATGAAATACGGGATGTACACCCGTCAATTCCTTAGGTAACTCAAGTTTGTAGGCGAGCTTTCCAATTCTCTTGCAAATCTTGTATGGGCCAACAAATCTAGGGGCAAGCTTGCCTTTCACATGGAATCTGACTGTTCTACACAGCGGGGATACCTTGAGATAGACAAAGTCCCCCACATTGAACTCCAGTTCTCTTCTTCTTTTGTCAGCATAGCTCTTGTATCGACTTCGAGCAATTCTCAAATTCTCTCTTACCTGAGCAACTCCTTCTTCTGCATCTTGAATCTTGGCGGAGTCAAAGAACGATCTTTCCCCTGGTTGGGACCACATCAAGGGTGTCTTACAAGGTCTACCATATAGAGCTTCAAATGGCGACATCTTGATACTAGCTTGGTAGCTGTTGTTGTAAGAGAACTCTGCATAGGGTAGGCATTTCTCCCAATCAGAGCCGTAATTCAGTACACTAGCGCAAAGCATGTCTTCTAAGATCTGATTTACTTGTTCTGTCTGTCCATCTATCTGTGGGTGGTAAGCGGTACTGAAATCAAGTTTGGTTCCAATAGACTTGTGTAGAGCTTCCTAGAATCGGGACACAAACTAAGGACCACGATCAGATACAATGCTAGAGGGAGCTCCATGTAGTCTCAGAATGTGCTCTACGTACAGATCTGCTAATTTTTTGGCATTGGTCTTGGTCTTAATCGGTACAAAGTGAGCAATCTTGGTCAAACGATCAACAATCACCTAGATGGAATCATTGCCTTTCTGTGAACGAGGCAATCCAATGATGAAATCCATGGATATGTTCTCCCATTTCCACTCGAGAACGTCAAGAGGCTTTAGCAATCCTGCAGGCCTTTGATGTTTAGCCTTGACTCTGTTGTAGGTGTCACATCATGCCACATGTCCTGCAATGTCTATCTTCATGCCTTTCCACCAGAAGTGTTTCTTCAGGTCTTGATACATCTTTGAACCTCCAGGGTAAATACAGTACTTGGAATCGTGAGCTTCCGACAGAATTTCCCCTCGTAGTACTGGGTCAGATGGAACGTAGATTCTATTCTTGAACCAGATGGTTTCTTGTTCATCTTCTTGGTGGTTGGTCTTGTAGCCTAGTTTCATCAGACCACGGAGATACTCAATCTCTTCACAACTTTTTTGAGCTTGACGGATGTGATTTGTGAGATCATACTGTATGCGAAGCTCATTTAGCAAGCCATGCAGTAGTATCTCTAGTTGGAAATCATCAATCTCTTCTTTGAGCTTAGGTGGTATGGATTCAGTGATCAAGGCATGACAGTAACTCTTGCGACTAAGAGCATCTACGACAATGTTAGCTTTCCTGGATGACAGTGAATTTCTAGGTCATAGTCCTTGATCAACTCTAGCCATCGGTGTTGCCTCATATTCAAATCTTCTTGAGTGAAAAAGTACTTCAAGCTCTTGTGATCGGTGTAGATGTCACACTTGTTGCCTATCAAGTAGTGTCTCCAGATCTTCAAGGCATGCACCACTGCTGCTAACTCAAGATCATGAGTAGGGTATCAGTTCTCGTGTTCTTTCAACTGTTGAGAAGCATAAGCTATCACTCTTCCATCTTGCATCAATACACAACCGAGTCCTTGACGAGATGCATCACAATAGACCACAAAATCTTTGCTGATGTTAGGCAATGCTAGCACAGGAGTTGTGGTAAGCTTCTATTTCAATTCCTAGAAGCTTTGTTCGCACTTGGGCGTCCATTCAAACTCTTGGGTCTTCTTCAGAAGATTGGTCATTAAACGGGCTATCTTGGAGAAGTTCTCAATGAATCGGCGATAATATCCAACCAATCCTAAGAAACTTCTGATTTCTGTCACATTGCGGGGTTGATCCCATTCTTTCACAGCTTCAATCTTGGCTGGATCAACTGCGACACCCTTAGCTGATAGTACGTGGCCTAAGAAGGCAACTTCCTATAGTCAAAACTCACATTTGCTGAACTTTGCGTATAGCTGATGTTGGGCTAGTTTCTTAAGCACCGTTCTCAGATGATGTTCGTGTTCTTCAGTGGTGGATGAATTGACAAGGATGTCATCAATGAATACCACCACGAACTTATCCAATTCATCCATGAAAACCTTATTCATCATGTTCATGAAGTATGCGGGAGCATTCGTGAGTCCAAAGGACACCACAGTGAACTCAAACTGCCCATACCTAGTCACAAAAGCTATCTTCGGGATATCACTTTCTCGAATCTTCATCTGATGATAGTCTGATCTGAGATCAATCTTGGAGAAATACTTTGCACCTCGAAGCTGATCAAGCAAATCATCAATCCTTGGCAGGGGGTACTTGTTCTTGATGGTGACTGCGTTCAAGTTCCGGTAATCAATGCACATTCTCATTGAGCCATCCTTCTTCTTGACAAACAGAATGGGGGATCCCCAGGGTGAAGCACTGGGCCTGATATATCCCTTCAAGATGAGCTCATCAAGCTGTTTCTTGAGCTCAGTCAGTTCATCAACTGACATGCGATAGTGTCTCTTGGCAATGGGTCCTGTTCCCGATAACAGATCAATGATGAACTCGACATCACGGTCTGGTGGCATACCTGGTAATTCTTCAGGGAATACATCGGGATAGTCTCTGACTACTGGCACATCATGAAATGTCTTCTCCTCTTTTTGTGATTCTGATCTTGCTTTAAGGGCACATAGGATAGAGGTGGACTTTCCAGACTGGGGTTCACATCTAATGACTTGGCCTGATGGGTGGGTCGCTTGGACATATCTAGGTGAACATGATATGATACCTCGGTGAATGGTTAACCAATCCATACCTAAGATGACATCTAGGTTAGTGGTAGGTAGCAGGGTTAGGTCGGCTCTAAAGATAAGACCCTCAATGGTAAGACTCACTCCCTTACAGATGTGGGTGCACTTTAGGTCTCCTAAAGGTGAGCTGGTGATGATAGGATCTTCACGTGGGGTTATAGATAGGTCATGATCTCATGCAAACTTGGATGATATGTAAGAACAAGTTGCTCTAGAGTCAAATAGAACTAATGCAGTATTGCCATTAACTAAAAACATACCGTACACAACGTCAGGGGCAGCTTGTGCTTCCTCGGCATCCAGATGGTTGAGACATCCACGAGTAGCGGATCCCTTGAACTAAGACTTCTGTGTAGCTGAGTTCTGAGGGCACTCAGTGGCTTTGTGACCTGGTTGGCCACAAGTAAAGCAGGTGAAAGGCGTATCGCCTGTAGGGGTTGACGCGGGTGCCTTCCAGTTTCCAGTGCTTGGTACGGAGCGGTTCTATGTTGGGCACTCATTCACTGTGTGGGGACGGTTGAAATGGTCCTGACTGTTGCGGTCCTAAGCATAACGGTCCCAGGTGTAATGATCCTAAGCAGGGCGGGAGTATTTGGTGGTGTAGCCTCCACTTCCCCTACTCGATCCTAGGTTGTCATCCCTATTATGGCGAGAGCGTTCCCTGGATGGTGAATCTCTATGGAACCTCTTGCGATCACAACCACGGAGAGACTCCTCAGGCTTACACTTCCTCTCCCTATACTCTTCTCTAGCTTCAGCACAGTCCTTCTCAATCTGGATGCAGCGATCCACCAGAGCACGCAATGTGTTGCTCTCAATACCGCCAAACTTCAGCTTGATGTGCGGGTTAAGTCCCTTGTGGTAATAGTACAGCTTCTCCTTCTCAGAGTTCACAACATAAGAAGGTGCATAGCGTAGAAGGTTGGTGAAATGAGTAGTGTACTCAGTCACCCTGTCTTTTCCCATCTTGATGTTGCAGAACTCCTCGGCTTTGGCCTCCATGATATCCTTGGGAATGTGATACTCAATGAATGCTTCGGTGAACTCATCCCATGAGATGTGGGTAGGGTCCTCATGGGAGTCACTGAAACTGTCCCACCAGGCACGTGCTGCACCCATGAGTTGGTGTGTGGCCGCTCCAACACACTCATTATCGGTGAAAGTAGTGAGGTCAAGCTTCTTCTCCATTTCCTTGAGCCAGTCATCGGCTACAAGCGGGTCAGGGTCGGTGCCATCATAGGTAGGTGGCCTTAGCTTTAGAAATCCCTCTAGCTTCCTTTGGAAGTCATTCTGCTGACCTCCCTGGCGATGGTTTGCTCCTTCAACAAGAGCTACAAGAAGCTAGGTCTGTTGTGCCATCACTTCTGCCAGGTTCGGTGGTGGTGGTGGAGGAATGTTCTCCTCAGGCGGCAGAGTATTCTCTAGGTGGAAAGGTATCCCTCCATGTCCACGTCCACAGCCATGGCCACGACCATGGTTGTTGCCACCACATCCCCCATTGGGTTCAACTGGTTCAGGGGTGGGCGCACATCCTTGATTCATTAGGCGATTAGAATGGCGGTTCGGCATCTGCAACACGGATCATAGAGAGTTTAGTGCTTGTGCCATAAGTGCTTATAATTCAATATGATTACATGATTTTGACGATTTAAAGAAAAACATTTATGCTATCCAACACTCATTACAAAAGAAGCAATAAGATTCATAAAGATGCAATAAGATCCGAAACATTCATTACATGGTTTTTATTACATAGCATCATCTCCAGTAGCTACACTTGAAGACGTGTGAGAATCGTTCTACTCATAGTATCTCATAATACATCTCATAAGGGGTACATCATGGGGTACAACTTATGGAAGCTACTAACATGACTCATGACCACGCAGGGTCATCTACTCTAACTCATACACCGTAGCTGGGATACGACTGTTCTCGATCTCGATCTCTTCGTCAGACTTGTGAAGTCGGGACACGTACTTCAAGGCCTCGGCGAGCTCCTCAATAGGCTTGGCTCTAGGTAGGGTAGGGCAGGCATCTAGGTTGAGGCGAGTCGGGGCTAACTCAAACTCCTCTATCCTAGGCTTTGTCTTGCTACGAACATCCTTGGGTAGCTGATCCCACATACCCTTCATCTCCCTGAGGCGCTTCCTGTCAGACTTCTGCCAAGCCTACCAGGTCCTCTCACACTTGTCCTGTAGGTACTTGGTCTGCCTGAGTGCCTCGATCAGGTGACCCTAGTTGTGAACAGCCTTCTTCCTGAACTCCTCCAGCTCCTGAGTCAGGGTCTTGTTCCGAGATTGGATCTTCAGCATATCAATCCCCTTGGATCTCTCTCTATTTCCTCTATGGTTGAACTCAGCCTTCTTGTCGTCCAACTCACTCTGCAACTCCAAGACCTTGCTATCGAGGTAGCAGTTCCTGTTGCCTAGGTCGGCTGCTTTGTCCTGTAAGTCAGCAACCTTGGCTCTGTGGTCCTCCTCACGACGGTTGAGCTCATCCTGTAGCTTGGCAACTGCCTCTAGTAGGCAAGCTTGCTCCTATGCTTCCTGCGAGTCTCGCTCCTAGTACTCCCACCGGAGGGCCTAGTCCTGACATCTCCTCTGCTCTAGCTAGGTCACGTACCTGTCCTGCTCCAGAAGGTGAATGGCTGAGACACGAAGGCATCTATCCTCCTTGGCAAGGATAACTCTGCCTGCTGCGAAACTCTGCTCACTAGGGGTAAGGCTGAGGTCAAGGGCCTGGGGAAGTAGACAGAACTCTGTCGTCTTCAGGTGCTCATAGTGGTCCCTCATCACTATGTGAAGTGCCTTGTGTGAGATAGCTCGCAGTCCCTCCTCGACTGTGTCCTCTATAGTCAACTCGGTGGAAGCTAGGACAAAAGGTAAGGTAGTGCTAGCTAGGAACTCGACTGAGGTGAGAATCGGTCCTTTGATTCCTCCTTCCTTAGCTGGCTTCCCAGTGTAGGTGACCTTGACAAGCTCGTCGGGGACACCTAACGTGACGAGAACTCAGCAGAGGGTCTATGCAAAACCCCCAAGCTCACGTAGGTCAAAGGTAAGCTTGGCGTGGTCCGGAGGTAGCGGTCCTAGTGGCGGCCAGTCGATGTTCGTTGCCATCTGCATTTTTCAAGGGGACAGGTGTTAGCAGGTCAATAATAGATAAGCCTTGCATAAAAGTAAATGTAGGGTCAGTATATAACCGAAAGAAGGGTTGTTCACATCCTATTCTATCGTCCATTTCTAAGGGTTTCGTCCTAAGGTCAAGTATGGCTCTGATACCAACTGAAACGACCCAATTTCCACGAAGGGAAATCCACAGCGTCGAAGTGTAATAAGATTATTGTAGATCATATTACCCAAATTCCAGTCGAATATCACATCCATATGACGATAATATCATAGTACAAATAGTGCGGAATTACATAATTTATTACATCGCCGCATTGGTGGAATCAAAAGTAGCATTCATTCAGAACAGCTTGAAGATAAGATCGCCAAACTCGAGCGTAGGCACAAACCTCTCATCCGTTAAACTCCTCGGAGCTATACTCCTCAGCAGAACCTGTGTGCCAAAATTTATCAGTACGATTTGTACTGGCCACTCCCATCCCTATGAGCATTGCTTTGTGGAAATTGGATGCAAGTTGGGTATAAGCAAAGTGAACCTATAAGGTTGGGGTTTCCTATACAATAGCATATCAAGTAAATAGTAATAGTTTGTCCAGTTTTAACACCATTCCCACACCTATTCCACCCATTCCCATCCTAGAGCTGAGTTTCGATCCTGGAATCGACATACCACCATCTCCACACCATCACCATACCATACCATCGCTCAGTCGATAGGCCAACTCCCTCTCAGCACTGTCTCAAGCCCCGTAGCCCCTGGCTACGACCGACACTCTCTCACGGGGGAAGAAGAGAAGGACTCATCTTACTATCTAGTTTAAGCGAAACCTAGGAAAGGTCCATAGCCGACAAGTCGGCACATGTATCGATCGATCAACCATACACTCTGCAGAGGTTTTACATAACCACAAGATTTGCCTTCCTCGCTGACCGTCGTCAACTAGGCTGATTCCGGCTGGTTGCTAGCCTAGGATAATGCCACTCTACCATTCAGCCCTGGTTCACCCCAAGTCAAATCTAGGGTGGCTAAAACTGTGAGTCATGAGCTAGGTCCACAAGGTCTCCATGAAGTCTCGGAAGGGTGTGGGGGAAATCCTCTACGCCCCGTACCTCCTTACACTGTCCGCTATCAACCTAGCAGTAGTGGCAATATCCTACCAAGTAGTCTAGCCGTCCCGCACCATATAGGGCGAGTGGTATGTAAGGCTTCCCGGTGAATCTGAGTACTAGTAAGTCCTTAGGGATGACCAAGCCAGAATGTCTCCATTAGGGTTTCCATTTACCGTGCCACCACAGCACCTCCATCCTGGGCTCCACCTGTTATAGGTTCACACCCAGGTCCACCTCATATACCATTTTACCCACCACAGGTATCCATTCTAGGGGTACCCAGGTAGCACCCCATGGCAAGACTTGCCCCAGGCTCGTCGTATACTCCAACTTGGTCGACACAACCCTCACCCTCCACACACCCAAGTCACACACGCAGCACTCTCCCCATAGTCCAGGTAACACCAGTTTCCACCATGCACGTAGTAAGCATAGTAGAAGTATAAGTAATGAAATATATATATAGCAAGCGTGTGTCTAGCCTAATAGCAGGGTATGCAGGGGTAAGGTTGCGTCAAGGTGAAGGCTTTCAAGCAAGCATACTACCATGCAAGTCCTAGCATAATATATTTGTAGCAATAAAGTAAAGCGATAGTAGTTCTATATTAGCCATGTGTAATAGGTGCTACGAGATTAGGTGGGATGTGGCACCTTCAGTGTAGTCATCTCCGTTCTCCTCACGGTACTCACGGTCCTTGTCCATCAGATTCTCCTCCGAGTCTGCAAACGACCGCATTATAGTCGCGTTAGCGATGTCTATAGAATAGCACTAAGAAGCAATGAAAATTCAAAAGAACCAAATGCACTCAAACATGGGTCCATTGTGTAGAGCTTGATTTTAGATGAATTTTGGTCCTAGTTTCGTATTTTTCCGAGGTCGTATGAATTAGTTATGAATTTTGGAAGATTAAATCTATTTCTGAAAATGCAAAAAGGCAGAATTAATCGTGGGCTGACACGTGTCATGCTGTGGTTGGTCCATGTGGCTTGCTGACGTCAGCATCCTAGTTCTAAGCTGACAGGTGGGTCCCAGCTGACGTTAGCATGACGTCACCTCGGCTGTGTTGGCTTCTGACATGTGGGTCCCACGTGACGTCATCATGACGTCAGCATCTGACGTGTGGGTCCAGGGTGTCCGTGTCACTGACAGGTGGGGCCAGGTCAACGGTCAGCATTGACCAGTCAATGGTCAATATGGGCCGGGTCCGAACTTGGCCGGTTGGGCTTCGGGTTGGGCCGGTCTGGGCCAGGCCGAGCTGAACACGTGGCACGTTGTGACGCTGCCACGTCATGGTCGTGGGCTCTAATTAGGCTGTGTCCACAGCGTGGCTCACACCATGTGGTTCACGGTGGACCAGCGCTCATGGTCCATAGACCTATGATAGGGCGCATGGTGGACCGAGTCCACCGCCTCTTCTCCTTGGCTTGGCTCATGTGCACCGAGCTCACGCTCGGGTGCCAGCGAGAGGGGGGGTGTTCCCCTATTTTTCCCGCGGTGGCGCTCCTGCCGACAGTGAGCTCGCTGTGAGTCCCTGCAGTGGCGCTGGTGTCTGATTAGGGAGGGGAAAACTTCCCCGGGCCACGGCGACTGCGTCTACGGGGTCAAGGTGGCGACCAGAGCTCCCCAAGGTGCTGGCCATGGTGAGCGGCGGCTCGAGCTCCACCGGCGTGCGGGAATGGTGTGGGGCTGCGGCATAGGCTGGTTCTGTGGTGCGCGTGGGTGACACAACACACCAGTGGGCATGTTGGGTAGGTCGAGGGGTCCTCCAGGGCCTCCGGTGGCTTTGGCCACGGCGGCGCCCTTTCGAGCATGATGGCGGCGTCGGTGAGGTGGCTACGATCATGGTGAAACGTCTCGGCGGGGCGTGTATGCTTCTATGGATGCGTGGGGACGCAACGGGGACGTCTAGGCTCAAGGCGAGGCTCTGGGTTCTCCTGTGGCCGGTAGGGCTTCCCAGCGGCCACGGCGAACGGTGACGATGGCGAGGCGCATGGGTCGCTACGGGGCTCTAGCGAGGTGGTCACGGTGTGGTCATAGACGTGTGTGTGGGTGTGGGTGTTCCAAGTGGCTAAGGCAAGGCACTGGCCTACGCGCTCCAGGCGTGGAGCACCATGGCAGAACAGCAGGGTCCGGCGATGAGAGAGACCGAAAGGCTCACCTTAGGTGGTGTGGGAGAATGGATGGCGGTGCCGTGACAATTCAAGGCCGTGAAGCTATGGAAGCCGTGCAGTGCCGTGCCAAACCGTGTCGGTGATGTAGATGACGGCGTCGCTCCCGACTCCGACGATCTCCCCTCCTACAGTGGCTTCGGCGTTTGCCACTCTTCCTTCCCTTCTCCCTCCTCTCTCTTGGTTCGGGTGCGCAGTGGATGGCCACCGAGGTGGCGGTGGGCAACGGGACGAGTGCTAGGGCAACCGAGGCCATGGCTTTATAGCCGGAGCTCCGAGCTCCATCTTCGGCGGACGGGCAGACGGTTGATGATGCACTGTGGGCATCGAACGGCATTGTGGCGTGGGGTGGTTGGTGCAGAGGTCGCATGGGTGTCGCGCCAAGGGGGAGACAGGACCATGCCCCGGGCATGACCCCTGGCCCGCCCCTACCACCGCTATTGGCTCTTGGTCGCGCGGTGGTTGAGCGCGGCGTGGAGAAGAAGAACAGGAGGGCTGACATGCGGGGTCCAGCGGCAGCGGCTGCAAGTGAGACGGGGGAACGCGCGGGCGTGGGCGACGTGTGGCTGACACGTGGGGCCAAGTGGCAGCGGCAGCTGGCGAAGGCAGCAGGGCACGCGGGCGTGGGCGACGCGCTGGGCTGCGAGCTAGGCTATTGCGCGCGAGTTGGGGCCGGCCTGCTACTGCGCACGTGGGCCAGCGGAGGGGGAGAAGTGGAGGGCTAGGCCGATAGTTGGTCGCACGGGTTGGGCCGAGCAGCTGGCTAGGAGGCCTTCTTCTCCTTTTCTTTTTCCTGTTTTTCATTTCTTTTCCATTGTTTGAATTCAAATTTGGTTTAGAATTTGAATTTAAAACTGAGGTAACTTGTTCATTGGAGTTTAGGGAATTTTGTTTAATAATAACTTTATGGAATTGTTAAGAATAACATAAAGCAATGAGAATCCAAATCACAATTTAAGTTAACATTGTATGCAACATTTTATTTTGTTAGAAAATCAAATAATCATAATCAACAAATGACGTGCCATGCTTATGTGTTGTCTTGGGTTGGGGTTATGCCTAGTGCAACTCCTGGGTTGGGTTACTTTACATGACACTCATCATCACATGGGAGTTTTAAGAAAAATTTTGTAGTTGTGATTTTTGGTGTGTAGATTTCTGGGTTGTTACTGTCTGCTTTCATTTTGTTCCACTTCTTAATGGTAGTCGGGTAGCCACCTGATCCCAAGTTATGGTGGTATGTCTTCTGTTGAGCATTACGTTGGTTCTTTATCACCCGACTCACACCCTCTTCTGACGTCTTGTACTGTACAAACTCATCCCAATAGGGCCTCTGCTTTGAGATCAGGCCTAGGACAGTAAAATCTGGTGCTATGTTCTTGTTGACATACGTCGTGTATAGGTGTTTCTTTCAAGTCTGAAACTAGGTGGCTATCTTCTTCATTGCCCAATCCCTAACTCGCTCCTTCAATTCACTATCTATTATATCATCATAACCATCTGTTTGGAGCGTGAAATGTACTAAGACATCTTTCCAAATTAACGTCTTGTCATGATCGGAGATAAAACTGATATGAGGAGCATTGGTCTTCTTATTCCATTCGTGGGTACTGATCGGGAGCCGGTCCCGTACAAGGTAACCACAGTGGTGCATAAATTTCATTTTATTTGGCCCCCCAGGGTTCGCCTGTATCCACATTGAACTCCGAGATGATGAAGCGGCCCTCCAATGGCTTTTTGGGACCTCGAACATTTTTACTCTTCTTTGTAGCTGTTGATGTCGATCCAGAGGGCTACAAAACATAAACATTATTTTTAATGTCATGAGCACACATAAGACATATGATAATATATATAGCTAATAATAAAAAATATATACTTGGCCAATATGTTGTTGCTCATTTTGTTCAAGAGCTAAGTACTGACTCCCGTCATCTGCATCCTCTTGCACGTTATTTTTAGCACCATCATCGCCGGCAACTTGAGTGCCAGTGTTGATCAAATTCATCATCAACTCCTCCTCATCCATGTTTCTCGGGTCAGCCATCTAGCTTCAAAAAACAAAACCAATATATAGTACGTCAAATCTTTGCTTACATGCGTAAAATCTACGAACAATATGCATTATTAAATCTTACCCCTCGGTCACGGACACAATTCTAGGGCGGCGGTGCTCCACCGTATAAACCCTAAACGAGTAGGTTTTGGCGGGTGAAGGTTGGTTTGTATGATAAGAAGAATCAGGAAGCGAGTAGGTTTTGGTGGCGGTCCTGCCTGAAACAAAAGGGGGCGTCGCTACGCATTAGGTTTTATTAAACAGAAAATAGCGAGCCTCACCTAAAAGAAAGGGGGGCATCGTTGCGCATCAAGTTTCTGAGAACAATAAACAATGAGCCTCGCCTAAAAGAAAAGGGGGGCGTTGCTACAAACCAAAGTGACAACAAAATCGCACTGCATCCTGACTCGTCGAGTAAACAACTCCAAATAATGGTTACAATGAGTGGAACCCTCGAAGAGGTTCACAACAACACGCCAAATTTACAACAAATACAACAACACACGTTACATCGATAAAAAATAGACATCAAGTCGACCCTTGGCATTGGAACTCCCAGACATCAGGAGCATCCTCTTCAAAACACACCTCACATGCCATATCCCTTGCCATCTCCATAACTATATTTTCAAGCACACTCTCAACCACTTCATCTGCTACACCCTTCATAGACTCAGCTATATCATCCACAACCACCTGCAAACCCTCACCCTCGCCTAGCCCCTCGACCCTTACAATTGGCTCCCAAAGAACGGGTGCCACGAGAACCAAAGGCAAGTCACCTTCCAAAACCCTCGCATGGTACATATGCCGATGGTCACACTTATCAAGCTCCAATGGCTCAGGCTTCGACACATTTAGCTCCCCCTCAGCATCCAGACTCAGGCGCCCTTGCCCAAAAATAAAGTCTATAACATCCACATCATCAACATTGTCCAAAACCCCCAAAGTAGACCCCGAACCAAAAAGCAAGCACTCGGACTGACGATTCGTAAGATTTGTGTTCCGCCAAAACCTACTCGCTTCCTGATTCTTCTTATCATACAAACCAACCTTCACCCACCAAAAATGATCGAACGAGGGCGGCGGAACCCTAAACCCTAGGGCGAACGAGGGCGGCAGTGCTCCGCCGTATAAACCCTAAACCCGAGGGCGAACGAGGGTGGTGGTGCTCCGCTGTATAAACCCTAGGGCAAACGAGGGTGGCGGTGCTGCACCGTATACATACAAACGCATGGCGCTTATAGATGGCGCGTATACACTGGAATTTTTTTTGTTCCTTTGGTGCTTTCTTTCTTATAATAGTTAGCGCGATAGAGAATAATGCCCGTCTGAACACCGTGTGTGACGTGCCATGAAAATTAGTTAAGTATATCCAGTGAAGTGATCAGTACGTTTGGGTTTGTGATCGATACACACATTTGTTGATGTACGTACGTATGCAAACCAAAGTGACAACCAAAGTTTCAGTAGCTACTGTATCAATAGAGGAGCATGCACGTAGGAAAAGAAAACATGAACAACAGTATGTATGTATGTATGGTTACCATGAGTGAACTTGCCTAAACATGTGTTTCATGCTTGGAGATGGAATGGAGCAAGCACAGCGTGCTCCTCATCATCGATCTGTTGCGGTCACGGTAGCCTTGAGATGGAATGGAGCAAGCAGCGTACCTCAGGAATGGAGGAGAGGAAGCCACGTGCGTTGGCGGCCTCGTCATCGCACCGTGTCAACGCGCGAGGGACGGTACCGGTGTGGCCCGCGCGTCTGGCCGGGGCGGTCAGGTAGCAGCTCGCGCCGCGAGGTCGTCGGCGCACGGGGTGGCGTGGGGACCGCGGACGCGCGCGAGGCGGTGGCGACGATCGGCGTCGGGCGGGGTAGCGGCGGCGTCCTCGGTGTGGCGGGCCGAGTGGCGTGGGCGTAGGGGGAGAGGAATCGGCGAAGAACGCAAGGAAGAAGATGACAATGGTATATATATGCCACGCCCCTTTACTCCCGGTGCCATCCCCCCATCGGGTGTAAAGGTCCTTTACTCTCGGTGCGTGTTACCAACCGGGAGTAACAGTTTACCTTTACTCCCGGTTGATAATAAGCACCGAGAGTAAAGGTTTTTTTTGGCGGGCCACAAAACTGCAGTCCACCTTTACTCCCGGGTGGGCTTCCAACCCAGGAGTAAAGGTGGGTTGTAGTTTCGTTTCTCGCCTGTTTTAAGCAAATTTTTTTTAATAGAAATGCAATAGTCTTGTTAAATACATAGTAAATTAAATAAAAGGCATAAAATTATTTTGTTAAAAATATGGATTTTCTTTTTCTTTATTGCACATAGGAAAAATCTATAACCTAACTTTTTTTTATTTTTTGTTATAATTATAAAACATAATGTAACTAATATTTATTATTTCGTTAATGCAAAAATATAGTGTTTAATTAAAATTATTAAAACTATTGGTTTTGGACAGGAAATTGTTTTCACATCATTTTAACGTTAATATTTTAATTTTTCATCACTCAATATCCTAATTTAACTTTTCGAGAGAGAAATCCCACCAAATCAAACATTGATTTAATTTGAAACACGACATAATAAACATCTGAATTCACAATTATTACATAATATCTCAAACACACACTACATTAAATCACTATATCATCAAGTGGGCACAGCAGTGAACTTCTTCTTTACGTATGTCCCTTGGTTATGATCGCG
Organism: Miscanthus floridulus; assembly: GCF_019320115.1. Lineage (NCBI taxonomy): Eukaryota > Viridiplantae > Streptophyta > Magnoliopsida > Poales > Poaceae > Miscanthus > Miscanthus floridulus. Next base: position 3,764,019 of record NC_089593.1, on the reverse strand, counting down.
TCGTAACCATAGAGTGTCCTCATCATTTACCAAGATGCTAGGGTCTTTGTTCACTTTGAAGGGCGGAATTCGGTCATCCTTTTCATAATCTTCTGACATGTCCGACTTGTCCTCAATTCCCACGATGACTCTTTTCCCTGAAAGAACTATGTGGTGCTTTGGCTCTTTGGTTGAGTCATTATTGTTTTTCCCTCTTTTTGGTTTGGTAGACATATCATTGACATAGAACACCTGATTCACATCCTTGGCAAGGACGAATGGTTCGTGTTTGTACCCAATATTACTAAGGTTTACAGTTGTCATTCCATACTCGTTGTCTACTGTTACCCCGCCTCCGGTCACCTTGACCCATTGGCACTTGAACAATGGGATCTTCAAAGTAGGTGCATATTCTAGTTCCCATATTTCATCTATGCGTCCATAATATGTCTGCTTATTCCCATTCGGGTCTGTGGCATCTATGCGGACACCACTATTTTGGTTGGTACTCCTTTTATCTTGGGCTACTGTGTAGAATATGTTCCCATTTATCTCGTACCCTTTGTATGTGACGATATGCCATGATGGTTGCATAGCCAATAAATACAGTTGCTCATGGATGCTCTCATCACCTTGACATTTTTTTCGCAACTAACCGCCGAAAGTTTCCATGTGCTTATGCGTAATCCAAGCTTCAGTCTTCCCTGGAAACTCGGATCGTAAGAGATCCTTGTGTGTCTCAATATACGGATCTACCAAAGAGGAGTTCTGTAGAACTGTGTAGTGCGCTTTATTGAAATAATCATCATTCATACCAATATATGTTTTCCTCCCTAGTGTCCCCTTTCTGCTTAGTCTCCCCTCATGTCTCGATTCAGGAACACCAATCGAGTCAAGGTCAGGAATAAAGTCAACATAGAACTCAATGACCTCTTCTATTCCATAGCCCTTGGCGATGCTTCCTTCTGGGCGAGCACGGTTGTGAACATATTTCTTCAGGACTTCCATGAATCTCTCTAAGGGGAACATGTTGTGTAGGAATACAGGACCGAGAATGAAAATCTCCTTGACTAGGTGAACTAGGAGGTGTGTCATGATATCAAAGAAGGAAGGAGGGAACACCAACTCAAAGCTGACGAGATATTGAACCACATCATTCTGTAGTTTAGCTAGATCGGTTGGATCAATTGCCTTCTGAGAAATTGCATTGAGGAATGCACATAGCTTCATGGTGGCTAGACGTACATTTGGAGGTAGAATTCCTTTTAATGCAACTAGAAGTAATTGCGTCATGAGAACATGATAGTCATGGGACTTTAAGTTACAGAATTTCTTCTCTGGCACATTTATATTACCCTTTATATTCGAGGAGAATCCAGATGGTACCTTGATGTTGTTTAAGCATTCAAACATGATTTCCTTCTCCTCTTTGCTTAGAGTGTAGCTGGCAGGACATAAGTAATGGCGTCCATCATCTGTCTTCTCTGGATGCAGGTTGTCTCTTTCTCTCAAACAACGCAGGTCCTGTCGTGCTTCAAATGTGTCCTTAGGCTTTCCATACACACCCATGAATCCTAGCAGGTTCACACAAAGATTCTTCGTCAGGTGCATCACGTCGATCGAGCTGTGGACCTCTAGGACTTGCCAATCGGGTAGGTCCCAAAATATGGACTTCTTCTTCCACATGGGTGCGTGACCGTTAGCGTTGTTCAGAACAGGTTGGCTGCCATGTCCTTTTCCAAAGACGACTTTCACATCATTGACCATATCGAGTACATCCTCACTGGTTCGGTTGCGAGGCTTGGTCAGGTGGTCTGCCTTCCCTTTAAAATGCTTGCCTTTCTTTCTTACGGGGTGATTTGCAGGAAGAAATCGACGATGGCCAAGGTACATGACCTTTCAACATTTTTCAAGAATACACCTCTAATATCGCCGAAGCAGTGTGTGCATGCATTATATCCCTTGTTTGACTGTCCTAAAAGATTACTTAGAGCAGGCCAATCATTGATTGTTACGAACAACAATGCTCGTAGATCAAAGTGTTCCTGTTTGTACTCATCCCACACACGTACACCATCTTTATTCCACAAAATGAGAAGTTTGTCAATAAGTGGTCTCAGGTACACATCGATGTCATTGCCAGGTTGCTTCGGGCCTTGGATGAGCACAGGCATCATAATGAACTTCCACTTCATCCATAACCAAGGAGGAATGTTGTAGATACTTAGAGTAACAGGCCAAGTGCTATGACTACTGTTTTGCTCTCCAAAAGGATTGATACCATATGTACTTAAAGCAAACCTTAAGTTTCTTGCGTCATTTGCAAACTCCAGGAATTCTCTGTCGATTGCTCTCCACTGGGACCCATCAGTAGGGTATCTCAACATATTGTCTACCTTACAATCTTCTTTGTGCCATCACAACAATTTTGCATATTCTTTGTTTCTGAACAGACGTTTCAAGCGTGGTATTATAGGAGCATACCACATAACCTTGGTAGGGATTTTCTTCCGCGGATGTTCGCCCTCAACATCACCAGGGTCATCTCGCCTGATCTTATACCACGATGCATGGCATACCGGGCATGCATCCAATTTCTCGTACTCTTTGCCACGGTACAGGATGCAGTCATTAGGACATGCATGTATCTTCTTGATTTCTAGCCCCATACGATAGACAACTTGTTTTGCTTCGTAGGTAGTGGTAGGCAATTCATTGTCATTCGGAAGCATCTTCTTTTGGATTTTTAGTAACTCTCCAAATCCCTTGTCAGATACACCATTCTTTGCCTTCCATTGCAGCAATTCTAGTGTGGTTCCCAACTTTTTCTGCCCTACATCACAAGTTGGGTACAACAATTTCTTGTGATCTTCTAGCATCCGCTCAAACTTGATCTTCTCCTTTTCACTTTCACATTCTCTTTGTGCATCACGAATGACCTGACAAAGATCATCAGCTGGCTCATCTTCTGCGGCTACCTCTTCTTTAGCTTCTCCCGTTGCAGTATCATTGAAGCACGCACCATCGGGAATAATATCATTGTCGTCCCATTGTTCTTCTTCACCTTCTTCCATTACAACGCCGGTTTCTCCGTGCTTCGTCCAACAAATATAGTTTGGCATGAAACCTGACTTGAACAAGTGTGAATGAAGAGTCCTTGAGCAAGGATATTCCATCGTATTCTTACATATGGCACATGGGCAGCACATAAAACCGTCGCGTTTGTTTGCCTCGGCCACACATAACAAAGAATGCACGCCGTCAATGAACTCTTGGGAGCGGCGATCAGCATTGTACATCCAATGTCGGCTCATCTGCATTACATGACATAAATACCATATTAAAACCTAGATCATAATTAATTATTTATACAACATGTGTGCCACCACAAAAGGTACAAATTTGTGAAAGCATCGCTACAATGTAGACAATCCCAACTACCACTAAAAGGACTAAAGCTAAAATACATTTCAGGAGCACAAGGATTTCGCGACCAATCTCAACTAAAACAGATAGATCCCCCGATTGTGCAACATCTTTGGGCTTCTTCGGCTAGATCACTGCCTCATTAGCCACCGTATCTGCCTGTTGTGCAAGATATTTTTGCACGAGTTCAACATACTCTTTTTCCCAGTAGAAGCCTGAACATCGTCCACTGCCATCCCACTGAAATTAAAACAAAAAATTAGAACTTTAATCATAACCATCATGAAAATAGGTATAAACTAACCATAATCATTAAATACGATAAAATAACTTACATTGTGATCCGGACACTTGTAGAAGATACGATCCTTGTTAGGACCCTCCTTCACTCGGTACTCCATCACAATCTTCGTCTCATCACGACACTTGCTGCATGGAATGAGAGGGAGGCCCGGCCTAAGTCGCTTTGGAAACCCATGAGAGGCCGAGGACCCGGAAGCAGTTGACATCTACTCTCTATACTCATTTTTTAATACACTATAAATTTCTCATTTTATAAACAAATAAAATTAAGAAACTATAAAATTATCTATATCTCTAAACAATGATATTTTTAATGGTCATTGTGTTCTCCTCTTTTACTGTGGCAGGTAAGTAATTCACATGATATTTCCGCAAATTAACAGAAGAATGGGAGTGTACACACATAACAATCGATTATCGTTTATATTTATATATATACTACGTTTGGGTACGGTGATTGACAGACTACTGCGACGATATCGAGACGTGTGAATAAATAACCATCCGTACTAGTTGACCTTGCTTACGTGATCATCTTGGCGAGCATTTCTCCACCGGACGGCACCGTACTTGGCCATAGAAGAGCTCCAATTCTACGAGGAAGGGAACACGGTCTTCCACGACCATTGCCGCTCTCCCTTGTAGAATCAAAGCTCCTCCTTGACGTCCGTTACCGCTCGGCAGAGAACATGCTCGCCAAAATGAACACGGTCCGCTAGTTCAACTAGCTACTTTAACCTTCCTTCATGTAAATATGCAAGCTTGAAGTGATTTTGAGCTCAAATTGCTTACAAATGAAAAAAACCACAATAAAGAACCATATATATATAGTGAACAAAATGGGATAAGACAATGATGAAACATGAGAGTAACCTTTAGAACCGAAGAATCGACGGAGGAATCGAAGAAATCGATGGAGGAATCGAAGAATGGATGGAGAAAGAGCAAGAACAATGCTTAAATTTGAACTTAAGCTCTCGGGCGGGCTCGGGGAGGAAGAAGATGGCCAGCAGGATTTATAGCTCAAAAACATGTTTTAATAAATAACCATCCGTACTAGTTGACCTTGCTTACGTGATCATCTCGGCGAGCATTTCTCCACCGGACGGCACCGTACTTGGTCAAGGAAGAGCTCCGATTCTACGAGGAAGGGAACACGGTGTTCCACGACCGTTGCCGCTCTCCCTCGTAGAATCAAAGCTCCTCCTTGATGTCCGTTACCGCTCGGCAGAGAACATGCTCGCCGAGCTGAACACGGTCCACAAGTTCAACTAGTACGGATTTTCTATAATTTTCTAACTATTTTCTAAGTTTTTCATTTCATAAAAAGTTAAAATAAAATGTTTAGTCGCGGAGTCCATAGAAATGACCATATTTTGACCTAGCAACGCATTGTCAATTGTCATTGCGTTGCATTGCACCCCGGACCGGACTCCGGACAATAAAATACTATGGTTGATTGATGCCGTTCTTTGTCGTACAGTCGCACGGCGACGGCTGACGGACCCGTTCAACCACCAAATCTGTCAGGCCCGGCTGTTCAGGCGTATCGTCAAAAGAGAACGGATTTGCTTTCTATTGCACGGCCTTGCATTGCATCTGTCATACCAGTCGGAGGCACTAGTCCCTATACTCATTTTTTAATACACTATAAATTTCTCATTTTATAAACAAATAAAATTAAAAAACTCTAAAATTCTCTATATCTCTAAACAATGAAGTGTGATATGCATGCTACATATGAACGGTGAATACTAGTTTTTAATAGCTACTTTAACCTTCCTTCATGTAAATATGCAAGCTTGAAGTGATTTTGAGCTCAAATTGCTTACAAATGAAAAAAAACCACAATAAAGAACCATATATATAGTGAACAAAATGAGATAAGACAATGGTGAAAAATGAGAGTATGAGATTGGTAACCTTTACAACTGAAGAATCGACGGAGGAATCGAATAAATCGACGGAGGAATCGAAGAATGGATGGAGGAAGCAAGAACACTAGTGTAGTGAGCTTTAAAATGTGCTGAGCTCGGGCTCGGAGAGGAAAAAGGAGACGGCCGATATATATAAAGGGGGACCTTTAGTCCCGATTGGTGGCTCCAACCGGGACTAAAGGTCCCTCCCAACGGCTCCTGCGCCAGACAGTGGTGGCAGAGACCTTTAGTCCCGGTTGGAGCCACCAACCAGGAGTAAAAGTCTACCTTTAGTCCTGGTTGATGGCTCCAACCGGGACTAAAGGTCCCTGCCACCTCTGTCTGGCGCAGTAGCCGTTAGGAGGGACCTTTAGTCCCGGTTGGAGCCACCAACTGAGACTAAAGGTATCTCTAGTCCCGGGCGCTAAAAATGCCGGGACTAGAGCCTATTTTAGCTGAGGATCAAAGGTCTGTTCGACTAACGTGAGCGTACGGACGCCCGCGCCCTCCATTTCGCGAGCCCAGCGTTGGGGCCACGCCCACCGAATGTCACCCGCACCTCTTAACCTCACATGGAGACTGCTCCGCCCCCTCTACTTCCCCCGCTAGGGCGCCTACTGCGGCAGGTCCCAGCAGCAATGCCTGATCTATTTTGAAAGTATTAAGTCTACTTTTGGTCCATCAACTATTGTGTTGGTCTAATTTTAATCATTAACTACAAAACCGTCTAGTACCGGTACCACAACTGTCAAAACCATTCACTTTTAGCACCTGGGCAGGGGCAAGGCTGTTTTGACCGACGTTAAGCGGTTTTGACCACGCCACGCTGGTGTTGACCGCCACGTAGGACGCCGGCCTGCATCTCAGCGACATGTGGGGCCCGCGTGTCACCCACTCATTCCCTCCCTCTCCTTCCTTCGGCTCCAGCAGCTCTAGTCGAGCATAGGCGCCTCGCCCTCGCCGCACAGCCGCGTCCTCTCCACGGCGATAGGTTGAGGTGGGGCAGGCTCCGAGGAGCACGACGAACTCCTGTATGTCGCTCAATGTAGCTGAGTTCGTAGGCGGCGGCGCGACCTCACGAGCAGCTGACAGCGGAGGACGAGGCTGGGAAGGCACCGAACGCTGTGCTGCTGTGGCTCGTATGCCCGCCCGTGACGCCGTTGCCTATGTTGTGCTGCTCCCGTGTTGTGCCGCTGTTGCCTCACTCGCGCACGTGACCACACTGCCCATGTCTCTGTCGTCCTGGTTTGCTGAACCGCCGTGCACCGAGCTGAAAAGGGCCATGCGGCCGCCTGCCGCACCGCTCCCAGCAAAATGGAGCCCCAAGCTATCGCTGCATGTCACTGACTGCCGTAAGCACAGTTTCCCTCCTCTACGCCGCTGAAAAGGCTGCCGCCGCTGTGCTGTTCCTCTGTGCCAGGCTGCAGCAATGGAGGCAGCACGCGTGCACCACTCCGCCCGAGATGGCGCCACCTTGTCCAAGGCAATGCCGCCCGTCCAAGCACTATGCGACGTGCCCTCCTGTTGTCCGACTCGGTCGAACGCAACCCCCCCCCCGCACGACCTCAGCCGATACCAGCCTTTGCCGAGCCTAAACCCCGTGAAGAACCCAAACCGCCCTTGAACGCTTTCATCCTAGAAAAACCGCGCCCCTTCGACGCTCTAATTTGTTCAACTCGTAGCAACCAGATCCAATTCCTCGCACCAGTGCGTCTACATGGGAGTTAGCTAGCCTGATAACCCACATTGATCATCATTCGTACGATGTAGCCGTCCAATTTCTAGTTCTCCCCGCCGCCGGTCAGTCCGTCGCCGAGCCTTAACGATTTTGGGGGTAGGTCTTTACCCTAGGGGGTTTCTCGATTCCTTACACTAGTAGACTGCCTATTACATCCCTTTTCCAATGATCTCGTTGGTTTCACCAGAGGCATCGCCGCAGATGGAGTGACGCCCTAGGTGCTAGCTCTGGAGCGGCGCCGTCTCGCCGCGCGCACGTGGCCAGCCTCCCTCGACCCTCCTCGGCCTCAACCATCACCACAGCGGTGTACGATATAAGATACAGTTGCTCACCCACCCCTCCGCTTTTCCGGTTCATGCTCTTGCTTGCCGGAACGCCGCCGCTATGGCAGAGAATGCCACTACCATTGCCGTGTGCATGGCCAGTCTGCCACACGCCTCTCTGCTCTTTCCACACCTAGGTCCGAAGCCACGCATGCTAAGAGCGCCTCCATAGACCGCCACCCGCCGTCGAGTGGCCACCCTGGCCGGAATCGGCAGAGCCGCCGCTGACGGGAGCCTACTATGATATGTTTTGAAACGGGGAATGAGTGGGTGACGCGCGGGCCCCACATGTTGTTGAGATGCAGGCCAGAGTCCTATGTGGCGGTCAACGCCAGCATGGCACGGTCAAAACCGCTCAACGTTGGTCAAAACAGCCTTGCCCCCGCCCAGGTGCTAAAAGTGAACGATTTTGACAGTTGGGGTACCGGTACTAGACGGTTTTATAGTTGAGGGTTAAAATTAGACCAACACAATAGTTGAGGGGCCAAAAGTGGACTTAATCTATTTTAAAAACATCCAGATAAAACATTTATAATATACGTCTGAAGACAAATGAAACATGCGTCTAAACACACTTGCAACAACACCTGAAAACACTTGAAAAGCTATTGAAAAACATATGCAACATCCAGATAAAACACTTGCAACATATGTGTCAAACATATGCAACATCTAGATAAACACACTTGCAACATATGTTTGAACAATAAATGAAACATTTGCAACATACGTGTATAGTCATTGCAACATATGAAACATCCCGATCTACTTTTGCAACATCCATATGAAACACAACACTTACAACATACCTCTAAAACACTCGAAACATACGCTTGCAACATTCGCTTCCAAGCGCAACATCTACATGCTACTTGGACGAATGCTTGCTCGGTGTAAGGCCGGCCACACATATTAGCAGCATGACGTAGGCGGCAGTTCGGCACTAGCGGCGGTGATGTGCCGGTAGATATCCACCGTGACGAACGCGTATAGGAGATTGTAACACCTCTTGTGTTACGAGCTCGCTAAGCACTGAGATTATGGCCTGAGAGATAGATCTAATAATATAGTGAGTTCGTTTACTTAGCGTAAAGAGGTGGTGATGAAAACTCATAACAAAAAGAATAGAATGAGTTGTGTTAATTGTTGGCATGAAAACAATTTCTATGAACAACGACCAATTATAACTGGAGTATAGTGTGGAAATAAATATTTGAGGGCAAGTTACGTAACTGGAGTTCGTTTACACTAGCTGCTGTTGCTCTATTTTATATGCTAACTACTCTGTTTTATATGCTAATTGCACTGCCTTTTATGCTAATTTGATTTGTTTATTAGGCTGGAGGGTGCTCCGTGCTCTATTTTAGCCGCTTCTGCTCTGCTTGTGCTCTGTGCTAGACTGCTAGTAGATAATTAAATTGGTAGTTTACTGATTCTTACACTTTGCCATTCTCTAAACTCATTAGTTTATAAAAATTATGCAGCAGGAACCATGGCAAGTCCACCATCAATCGTCAGCGGATATGATCCCAAGAACGATCCAGCCCGAAAGCCGCAAAGGTCAAAAGATCCAGCTTGGAGGTTTGGCTATTGACCGAACCTTCAAAACAGAGATGAGGTGGCATGCACCTTATGTGGTGGCTCAGTTCATGGAGGCATTATATATTAATATGTTTATATGGCGTCGCCTAGGCAAGCGCCTTATTCACCTAGGCGTCCGGAAGGGGATCGCTCGCCTCGCCTCGCCTTACCGCCTTTAAAACATTGATTACCATTCTTTCTTGATAAGGGGTTTTGTGCCTACTGCCTAGAAAAATTCTCTGAGTAAGCTAAGGATGGTCCACAAAATATGGCTAAGTAGGCAAGGACCATTGTACCATGAGGGTAATCACCAAACTTGTTTACTCCTGAAAGTTCCGTTTGCCTTTAAAATTTCCAAATTAAATTCTGATGTTGCCTCTGTGAGATCTGGGGAGTAAGCTTCCAATGCTGTTTTGTCTATCATTACTGCACATGGTTTAGCAGAACCATATGCACCTCTATTGTTTGAAGTTCATGTTGTGAGAGACGTTTTTTGATTAACAATCATGCTAGTTGAAACTTTAGGTTAAGGGTGATGCTAGTCTCTTCAGAAGTACAGAATTAATAATCAACTCAAAGATTGGAAAACCTGGATATGTAAATAAGCATGCCTTGATCCTGGATCAAAGTAATCACATCAAATTATCCTGGGTTCCTATGCTATTTTTATTCTAATTTGTAATCTCATGATATTCATTGTGATGTTCATTATCTTTAACTAGATTATCAAAATGGGCTTATCAAATATTTTTTCAGTATATAAAGTAATAAACTTAGGGGAAGTGATTTTGGATGTAAGGAATCTGATTGACCTGTTTGTTCCATGCATTTGAATACCTTATCTCATCTTGGATTATTTGGGCCAAATTTCTTTCAATTGTTTGAAGCCAACCAGCACGAAACAAGGGTAGTTTCTGCCTTGCTGGGCTACAATTCACAGCATTTAATGTTAACCTAAAAAACTGGTCTCGAGATGGTCATTTGCTACCAAATTTGATGTATGACAATGAAAATTGGATACTTGGTCCATATTATACCCCTTTTTTGACTAGAGCATAATGGGAAGAAGAACACATAGCAAACCAGTGAGGAAATAAAAGAGTAACACTTGATGAATAAAGGAAAGTCATATGGTGCCCTCGTTCTAACATACCATGTTGCAATGCTTCAAAAATCATCAAAAAATCATGTATGTAGTACACCTAAAGTGAAGTGTAGCCACAAAAATTCAGTTGAGAAATTCATCTTTGATGCTGAGATTAAAAAAAAAACAGAAGTGTCACTGTCAGCACATGATGAACAGAGCCAGGTTGACTGCTTGTCTATTTTGTTTGTTGGCGTCTAGGATGAATTTCAAACTGAATTGTTGCAGCAATACTTAACTTTATGTGTACTACATACATGATTTTGTTATGATTTTTTAAACATTGCAACATGGTATTTTAGCTAACTGAGGGCGCCAGCTCCAAGCCCCCCTGGGCACCAAATCTGCACTCATGAAAAAATTGTCATACAGAAAAGTAGCCATTGTCAATTAAGAATTAATGCTGTATCCTTTAGAACAATCTAGTGTAATGCAGCTATAATTTTCTTTGCTCTGAAACTGAAAGTTAAATTTGGACAACATCACCCTTATTCTTTGTTCCATTCATTCCTAAAGTAGTTGACCGTGTCAAAATTCTTCAGATCATGGTGGTTGTAAGAAAAGTGTCCTACATAAGGAGGCATAAATGATACAAGTTCTCCGGAACATCAACACTACTAACATCAGTGGCAAGCTTAGGAAGTTTTTTTTTTTTTAGAACTCACACATTTGCACTCAGTGACAGTGTTTGCCTTTCTTTGCACAGAGACTTGGATCCTCGGCTACAGGCTGCTTTGCGAGAATGTCTGGTAGCAAGAGGCGTCAACTCCAAACTGGCAACCTCAATTCTCCAACACTTGCTTGAGAAGGAGCGCAGCCAGTACGTGACTTGGCTGATGACATTGGAAGAGGCGTTTGCCAAAGATCATTGACCAAATCATCTCTCTGTATCTAACAATATTCTGTGGCTTAGTTTAGTGCGTAACACATTTATTTTGCTGTGCCAATGCTGGAGTAGGTGCCAGTTCTATGTCGACATTAGTTCGTTTTTATGATCTCACGCATGCGAGGCATGTCAATAACCCTGCTTCAACAAGAGCGTACACTGACATCAAATGCAACATCTAGTTTGAATTTTTGAAGCCACAGGAAATATGTAACTGGTGCTTATATGTACTATTACGGGCAGTTATTATAATATGACAAACACAGTATTCGTCTCTGTAGAACCCAGTTAAAGCACACGCAGTACATTAATAAGAAGTCAAATGCTTTTGATTAATGTTGAGACTAGTAGTCTATCTTCAGGTGCTATAAACGTCAATAGTTGAGTTTTGAGGATAATGGGATGGTCGGGTCCCACCTACTGATTGTTACAACAGCTAAAACTAGCACTACTGGATCCAAATACTCCAATCGATAGTCTAACTAATATCTCAAAATAAATCTAGCCAATAAAAAAAATTCTTAACTGACTTTCTTAAACTAGTATAGTGCCCGTGTTAACTATAACATCCTAAAAATTTTAATTTTGAAAATAGGCTTAAAATGATTAATTTATGAATTTTTGTGCACATGAAATATAGGAAAAAGAATAATTTTCATTAAATTAAAATTCATCATGAGGAGTAGCTACATGGATGTGCATACATACCGTGGCATTTGCTTTATTTCAATGAGGGGTTGAATCCAAAATTCAAAATAAATTCAAAATGCTTTTGGAAATGAATTTGAAAATGGCTTTTGAAAAAAAAATGAAGAACTCTCTCTTCCTGTCCCTCTCGGCCAGGCAGCAAACCCAGCCCGACCTGCTCCTCTCTCCTTTCCCGTGCGGCCCGCTCGCCTTCTTCCCTCCTTCTTGGGCTGGCCCAGCTGACGTGCGGACGCGCCCCACCTCCTCCTTCACTTGACTCGCTGACAGCTCAGCCCCGCCCATTCACTCGCTGTCATCTCGGGCCCATGTGTCAGCGCCGTCTCCTACCTCCAGGCCGAGCCGGACTCTGTTTCCACTATCGCCGGAGTCCGTGCCACCTCCGATTCCTCGCCGTGTGGCATGCGCTCCACACTTCCCCGCCCCATAAATACCAAGCCCGCACCGTGCCGCCTCCATCAAGCCCTAGAGCAAGCAGTCGCCGCCTTCAATTGAGCTCGCAGCCACTGAGCCACAACCCTAGCTCGACGCCGTCCACCATCCCGAGCCACGCGCCGCCTTCGTTTGCTCCACGCCGCGGTAATTGGTCGTGGTAAGTTCGCCTCGTTCTTCTCTTTCTTTCCATGCTCTCGGCTCGTCTAACCAAGTATCGGGGACCAATACCAAGGTACCCGAAGAGGATGAGCTAATAACCATCAACATTGATTCATCCGAGCAGTCAAGAGCGTGACTACAGCTCCAACCGACCCCCAGGTGCGCAAACTCCGCCTCGCCCGACACCGAGGCCGTAGGCGCCGCCTCGCCCGACCCCTGAGGGTTGGCTCCGCCTCACCCGACACCGAGGCCGCGGGCTCCGCCTTGCCCAACCCCTGAGGGTGGCTCCACCTCGCCCAACACCGAGGCCACGGGCTCTGCCCCGCCCGACCCATGAGGGTTGGCTCCGCCTCGCCCAACACCGAGGCCGCGGGCTCCGCCTCGCCGACCCCTGAGGGTTGGCTTCGCCTCGCCCGACACCAAGGCCGCAGGCTCCGCCTCACCCAACCCTTGAAGGTGGCTCCGCCTCGCCCGACCCCTAAAGGTTGGCTCTGCCTCGCCCGACACCGAGGCCACGGGCTCCGCCTTGCCAGACCCCTGAGGGTGGCTCCGCCTCGCCTGACACCAAGGCGGCGGGTTCTGCCTCGCTCGACCCCTGAGGGTGGCTCCACCTTGCCCGACACCGAGGCTGTGGGCTTCGCCTCGCCCGACCCCTGAGGGCGAGCTCCGCCTTGCCCGACATCGAGGCCACGGGCTCCGCCTCGCCTGACCCTTGGGTTTGGGCTCCGCCTCGCCCGAGCCTTGGGTTTACACTTCGCCTCACCCAGCCTCTAGGGAGGAACTCTGCCTCGCTCGACCCCGAGGCTGGGTTCTTTGTCTCGCTCGACGGAGACCCATATCGCTGGCGACCACTCCAGGTCCAAGCATATGGGCCTGGGTCAAAGCTCTGACACCAGGGAGGTGACCGGCATGCCCCGATATAACTCATGGCCATGATGGGCCTTACCTAAGGATTCACATTAGGAACAGCGTTAGGCGAACCAATGTTGTTCTGCCTAACCCTCGTACGAACACTGATAGGCACATCAATTCGCCACGATGTCTGCCAGGACAGAGTGGAGCTCCACGACCGGGAGACAATGCCTGCGTATGGCGCTAGTGATGGACATGGCCATGATGTGAAGCTATTCCTATTGATGTCTATAGGGTCAGCGGGACCCACATAGAAGAGAAGAAGGACCCAGCAATCCTAGAGGACTTCTCCTTCTTCTGATTCTCCTTTTTTCCCTCTACTGTAACCCCTGCTTTTCCTTGGCCTATAAAAGGGAAAGCAGGGTGTCCCATTAGGGGGCATCAGAACTCATCGCAATGCACCACAAGAGACTCGAATCCTACCAACTCATCGAACCCCAAACATACAACCGAGCAGCGACTGAGCTCTTAGCACTTGTTCACACTTTCCATCAGAGACTTGGGACCTGTCTCTCTCTCGCCAGTTTGTAACCCCTACTACGAACTTTTAGTGCTAGTAACATGAGCGGTAGCAATGAACTGGACACAGGGACATTCTACCCGAACCAGCATAAACCTCATGTCCTCTTAGCACACCATCCGAGCCAGACACGCAATATTAGAAATTTACTAGTCGGTGGTAACTCGAAACACCGACAGTTGGCACGCTAGGTAGGGAACTTTTGCGCGTCTTGACATCCACACCAAGCCTCGGATGGCTAGTCACAACCTCGGTTGGGTCCTAAGCGTGCACATGCGTTTCAGGGACCTAGACTTCATCATCACGATGGAGGGAGGGTTGGCGATGGCTTCCACCGCTGCCTGACCTCTCCACTCCGCTGGCCTCGATGTAATTAGCGAGGCACTTGAGGAGCTACAGTTGCATGCTCCGAAGGCCTGCACCCCCGAAAGTAACCAGCTCCTCGACTTCGACTACGAGAGGTTAGAGCGCCATCTCGTCGCCTTTCTAGGACCCCGGCCATCCCGGGAGGACCTGTGCCACCTCACCTTGCCGTTCACCAACGTTATGGTATAGCTTGCTGGAGGGGGCCGCTCTCTCTGGAATACCTCATCTGGAGCACCCCAACAACGCTCATGTTCGGACTTCGCAATGCCACAGAGATCGACGACCACGCTACGGCGCAACGCATGCCTCCATCATCTACGAATGATGAGTTTATAGGGATGACCAAATATGTCACGGAATCTTTCCATGACCTCCTCGCAGGAGAATCAGAGTCGCCCTCTAGCTCTGACTCTAGCAGGGGTGCCATCACCCCTCTCGTGAGTGTTTCATGACGGGTACCCCTGAGGGACACGTTGAAAGCATCCATGAGGAAGAGGCTACCCCAACGAATGACCTCGACGAGGAGGTCGAGGGGGAGACAGGGGCACCACCCCGCTTGCGGGTGGAGCAGCTGAAGGCCTGGCACCTAGAGCTCGAGGAAGCACGACTCTAGCTTGAGCAGGAACGCACGGAGCTCGATCGGGAGATCAAGTGCCACAGAGATAGTGGGCGCGCGTGCCATGGCCCATGACGTGAACCGAAGGATCATCGTGGACGATGAAGCCCTCCCACACTTTGCCCGGGCAAGCTAGAACATCGCTGCTATGGTGACCTTGCTCCGTGGGCTTTCAGGGCCCGCGACGCCCAAGGATCATCGGGCCCACCATGAGATTCGCACGCTGCTCGAGCATGCGACGGCATAGCAGGCCAAGAGCTCGATGTCTCAGCGATGCAAGCTCGATGCCAGCCAGTGCACGCCCTTAGAGTGACCCAACAAGGATGCGTCAGTCCACCAGGCACCACAAGGTGGCAGGCAGCGCACTGCGGTCCTGGTGCATGAGTGTCTTGGCCACAACCATGACGCACGCGACACCCGCAGACGTACCCACGATGATCTGAGAGAGGGAGCTAGCCACGGCTATCACCCTCGTCATTGTGGACGCTACGACAGCAGCGAGGACCAAAGCCTGAGCCTCGGCCTGCTAGGGCCTTGGGCCTTCGACTGACATATCCTCAACGCCGCCTTCCCGCCAAGGTACCGACCACCAACCAACATCCCAAAATACTCTAGGGAAACAAATCCCAGACTGTGGCATGAGGATTATCGGCTTGCCTGCCAAGCTGGTGGAGCAGATAATGACGATTTCATTATTCGCAACCTTCCATTGTTCCTGGACGATTCGACACGAACATGGTTGGAACACCTTCCGCCCAACAGAATCCAAAGTTGGGCGGACCTGAAAGAGATCTTCGTGGGGAACTTCTAGGGTATGTACAAGCACCCTAGGAGCCCATGGGATCTCAAGAACTACTAATAGAAGGCTAGAGAAACACTTTGTGGGTACATCTGTCGCTTCTCCCGGTAGTGCAACGAGCTGCCTAACGTCATTGACACTGATGTTATAGGAGCTTTCCTGTCTGGGACCACCTATGAGTCCCTAGTTCACAAGCTAGGACGTAAGGCCCTATGAACACCTACAGAGCTCCTCGACATCGCCACCAGCCACCCCTCGAGCGAGGAGGCGGTCAGAGCGATCTTTGACCACCTAAAAGGCAAGGCGAAGCGGGACAAGGACATTGGCAAAGGCGCCTCCAACCATCCCGTCAAGAAGAAGAATAAGCAGTAGCGCGAGGGCTCGCTCGTGTCCACCGTCGACGGCAAGAGGGGTTAGAAGCCCATGGAGGGCACCCCGAGCCACTTTGAGAAGCTACTCGAGGGGCCATGCCCAAACCATGCCTTCCCCATCAAGCATCTATATAAGGACTATAGCCTCATGAAGCGGTTCTTGTCTGGAGGCTCCAACAAAGAGGAGCACGGGAAGGACCCTAACCCGATTGCGGACGCCGCCGAGGGGAAGGATGGTGGCTTTCCGACACCGAATGGCTACCTCTTGATCTTTGGAGGTTTAGTAGCCTACGACTCCAAGTGTTGTCAGAAGCACGCACGCCGTGAGGTCTATACAGCTGAGCCAGCCATGCCTACCTTCCTCTAATGGTCGGAGTCTGCCATAACCTTCGATCGGACCGACCACCCAGAGAGTGTCCCACAATCAGGGAGATACCCGCTCGTGGTCGACCTGATCATCGGCATGAAGCAGCTCACCAAGGTACTAATGGATGGAGGCATTGGCCTTAAGATCATGTACGTCAAGACGCTCGATGCTATGGGCATCGACCGAGCGCACATCTGACCGACTAGAGCGCCTTTCCACGGCATCGTGCCTGGAAAGTAGGCTATGCCACTTGGGCAGATCGATTCACCCATCACCTTCAGGGATCCATCTAATTATAGGACAAAGACCCTCACCTTCGTGGTGGTTGGGTTCCATGGAACCTACCATGCCATCCTGGGATGACCATGCTATACGAAATTCATGGCCATCCCCAACTACACCTACCTAAAGCTAAAGATGATGGGCCACCGACTACATGCCATTCTTTATTGTCTACAGTTCTAAGGCTGTCCTCTCGATTGACCTTGACTATGGAGCTCCAAGGGTTAGGGCGTATGATGAATAGGGAGCCAAGGCATCCCACGAGGATGCCATGGACCAGCTGGATGAAGCACGCGATGTTGCCCTCCTCCGCTCGGCCAAGTGCTAGTAGGCATTGCGGCGGTACCACAGTCATCAAGTGCAGGGTCAGGCCTTCAACATCGGAGACCTAGTCCTCCACCTCATCTAGAGCAGCAAGGACCGCCACAAGCTCTCCCTGCCATGGGAGGGACCATACATCATCGTAGAGGTGCTCTAGCTAGGCGCCTATAAGCTCAAAACCATCAACGGTGAGGTCTTTGCCAATGCCTAGAACATCGAGCAGCTACATTGCTTTTACCTTTAATAAATGTACACTTTCTCTTATCAGTTTCACTATCAAACTCCCCAACCTTTAGTGACACCCGACCCTAGCAACGGCAAAGGGTTGGGCCTCACTTGGGGGCTAATAAGAGCATATCTATCTGGTAGATAGTCTCTACGTCCGACCCTTTCTCACGATTAAGACCTAGAAGAAAGGCTTGCGAAAATAAATATTGAGTAAAGCTGGTCGGACTACAAGAAACCTATGCCTCGGCAGCTACAACGCCTTTCCTCACCAGCATGATCAAAGTTTTTTCCACACCCTAGGCTTTTTGGCCTTAGCCATGGAAAGAGTCGGTACGTGTTTAAGAGTCTATCCATCTGGCGAACATTCTTTGTGCCCGACCCCTTCTCACGTTGAGACCTAGAAGCTAGGGATATGGAAACAAACTTTGAGTAAAACTAGTCGGACTATGAGAAACCTATGCCTCGGTGGCTATGGTGTCTTTGCTCACCAGTGTGATTAGAGTTTGCTCACTCGCACCCTGAGCTTTACGGCCTTGACGATGGAAAGGGTCGGAACGCGCTAACCTTTTATATGAAAGGGGGAAGGGCTAAAAGCTATTTGGCCATAACAAAATCTAAGAGCTTGTCCATTTATTACGAGTTCCTCACCTGGCTTATCTGCTGAAAGCTCTAGTTTGGTTTTGGTTAATTGATGAAACCCTAAGTGCTAACCTAGTTTATCAAGATGATTATGAGATAGGTAGCACTACTCCAAGTGATGAAGCAATGGCGAAGATCATGACAATGGTGATGGCATGGTGATGGTCAAATGCTTAAACTTGGAAAAGAAGAAAGAGAAAAACAAAAGGCTCAAGGCAAAGGTATAAAATGTAGGAGCCATTTTGTTTTAGTGATCAAGACACTTAGTGAGTGTGATCACATTTAGGATAGATAGCCGTACTATTAAGAGGAGTGAAACTCGTACTGAAATGCGGTTATCAAAGTGCCACTAGATGCTCTAATTCATTGCATATGCATTTAGGATCTAGTGGAGTGCTAACACCCTTGAAAACATTTGTGAAAATATGCTAACACATGTACACAAGGTGATACACTTGGTGGTTAGCACATTTGAGCAAGGGTGAAGGAGATTGAGTCGAAAAGGAGTTAGTCGCGTTGGTTACAGAGTGACCGGACGCGTCTAGTATGTGACCGGACACGTCTAGTATTTCAACGGCAGACTCAGCGACCGAACGTGTCCGGTCGCCACACCGGACGTGTCTGGTGTGAATCAGAAAAGGCAGCAGACGATAGAGCAGCCGATCGGATGTTGGCAGCGTCCGGTCAGGCGTGGTTGCTTACTGTACTCCACCGGATGCTGTGGCTCAGTGTCCGGTCATTTATGACTCTACGTCCGGTGTGAGCGTCCGGTTGTCAGCAGAAGGGGTAGCAATGGCTAAGTTTGATTTGAACTAGACACGTGGCAGTCTAGGGCTACTGGACATGTTCGGTATGCCAACTGGACGTGTTCGGTATTCATGACCGGAGAGTCCGGTGCTGCGTCCGGTGCAGTGTGACCGGAGCGTCTGGTCGACGCGCAGTCAGCCCGTTTTTTGAGCCAACGGCTCTATTTGATGGGGGCTTCTATTTAAAGCCCCTTGGCCGGCTCAAGCCATAACTCTTGCACATTTTCATTGACATAGCAACCTTGTGAGCTTAGCCAAAGCCCTCTCACTCATCTCCATCATTGATTCATCATCTTTGTGAGATTGGGACAGAATCCAAGTGCATTGCTTGAGTGATTGCATCTAGAGGCACTTGGTATTCATGTTGCACTGCGGATTTCACTTGTTACTCTTAGTGGTTGCCACCACCTAGACGGCTCGGTGCAGCGGTGGAGGATCAGCATGAGTTGGTGATTGTTCGTGGCCGTCTCTAGTGATTGTGAGGGGAGTTGTACCTTCTCCGGCGGAGTGCCGAAAGGTAACTCTAGTATATTGCTTGTGTCATTGAGTTACCTCACTTGTGGGTCGGTTCTTGTGGTGTCCTATCGTGTGGACGAGGTTTGTGAAACACCTCTTAGCCGCTGAACCACCAAGTGTTGGTCGACACAACGGGGACTAGCGTGTTGGCAAGCACGTGAACCTCGGGAGAAAATCGGTTGTCTCTTGTCATTTGCATTCTCCCGGTGATTGGCTTAATCTTCATCTTGTGATTGGTTCATTCCCTACACTACGGTATAATCACCCTACTCACTTATTTACATTCTTGCAAACTAGTTTATACAAGCTCTTTAGTGTAATTAGAATTGAGAGCTTGCTTTATTTTTACATTCATCTAGTTGAGCTCTTAGTGAGTAGTTACATAGCAAGTTTGGGTACCTAAGTAATCATTGTAACTAGAATTATTGGATAGGTGGCTTGCAATCCTTGTAGAGCTAGAGCAAGTTTGCATTAGGCTATTTGTCATACTAATCAAATTGCTCTAGTTGATTTGTAGATTTTTAAATAGGCTATTCACCCCCTCTAGCCATATTAGGACCTTTCAAGTGGTATTAGAGCCATGGTCACCGTTTGATTGAAGGCTTAACAACCTCGGTGTCAAATTATGGCTCAAGTTGTGTTCAACCATGTGGGGGGCAAACCACCGTTTTTTGATGGCACATGCTATGATTATTGGAAGAGAAAGATAAGAATGTATCTTGGTTCAATCAATGATCAAGTATGGGAAGTGACCAAGAATGACTATGCTATCATTGATCCCGATGATCCAACCAACCAAGATAAAATTAACAAGCAATGCAATACAATGGCTCTCAACACCATATACAATGCCATTGATTCCAAGGTGTTTGAGCAAATCAAGGATTGTGAAAGAGCAAATGAGGTATGGAAGAGATTAGAGGAAACATATAAGGGCACACCGGTGGTGAAGAGTGCTAAGTTGTACATCCTCAAGGACAAGTTGACAAGTTTCAAGATGAAGGATGATGAGAGCATTCTGGAGATGTTCCATTGGCTACAAGTAATTGTCAATGACTTGAAGGCTTTGGGAGAAAAGATCAAGGATGATGATGTCTCCCATCGATTCTTGATGTGCTTACCTCCAAGATTTGAGATGTTGAGATTGCTCATCATAAGAGGAGGATTGAAGGATATTACCCCTAACCAAGTACTAGGTGATGTCATGACACAAGAGACATACCATGTGGAAAGGGAGGGGGATGACAAGGATGACAAGAAGGAAGAAGAAGATAAGAAGAAGAAAAGCATAACATTCAAGGCTAGCTCATCATCATCAAAAAACAAGGGCAAGTCCAAGAAAGAATCAAGTGATGATGATGATCTTAGTGATATTGATGATGAAGCTATGGCTCTCTTTGTACGCAAGATGGGAAAATTCATGAAGAAGAAGGGCTATGGTGCAAGAAAAAGAAGAGATCACATCAAGAAGAAAGAGTATGTGAGAAGTTGCTACAATTGCAAAAGCCCTGATCATGTAGTAGCAAATTGTCCATACAATAGTGACAATAATGAGGATGAGAAGAAGAAGCACAAGGAGGATAAGAAAGAAAAGAAGGAGAAGAAGGAGAAGAGAATGACCTTCCAAAAGAAGAAGGGTGGAGGCTATTTGGTCACATGGGATAGTGATGGCTCTTCGGATAGTGATAGCTCTAGTGATGATGACAAGAAATCTATCAAGAGAGCACTAGCAAGCATCGCCATCAACAACAAGCCCTCCATCTTCGACACTCCATCGATGTGCCTCATGGCAAAACCTACTAAGGTAAAATATGATGTGAGTGATGATGATGAATGTGAAAATGATGCTTATAGGAGTGATGATGATGATGAGGAGTACTCCAAGGAGGAGCTCATGGACATGTGTGAACAAGTGTATACTTGCTTTGGGATGAAGAGAAAAGAGTGCAAGGAATTGAACAAGAAAGTCAAATTTCTTGAGCAATCCCTTGATGAGCTCAATGCCACTCATGAGAGGCTAATGGAAGCCCATGAGAAGCTTGGCAAAGCTCACTCTAAGCTTGAAAAGGCTCACTCCTCTCTCATTGAGCAAGTCAAAGTGGAGGAAGCCAAGAAGGAGCAAGTGATCATATCATGTGATGTGGGACTAACATGTGATCTTATTGATGAATTTTTTTGTTGCTCCCACTAACACTTCTTGTAGCACTACTACTTCCACTTCACCCTTGAGTGATGGTTTCACTTGTGATGCCTCACTTATGGTGGAAAATGAAACCCTCAAGAAGGAGGTGAATGAGCTCACTCGTGCCTTAGGAAATGCCTATGGTGGAGAAGCCCACTTGCTAAAGTGCTTGGGTAGCCAAAGATTTTCTCTCAATAAAGAGGGATTAGCCTATACCCCCAAGAAGGGCAAGGCGGCCTTTGTCACTCCCAAAGCTAGCTTTGTGAAGGGCAATGGTCGGTTTTGCAATAGATGCAAGCAAGTTGGGCATATAGAGCAAAATTGCAAGACTAACAAGAACAAGCTACCTAATGTATCCTCAATCAAATTTGATTCTTGTTACATGCTTTATAAGGGTGCCAATGGTATGAAGGCTAAGTTCATTGGTACACCAATTGTGGGCCCAAAGAAGAAGACCATTTGGGTACCAAAGACCTTGGTGACTAACCTACAAGAACCCAAGCAAGTTTGGGTACCTAAAAAGAATTGATCTTCTTTTGTAGGTAAATTATAAAGCCAGAGGAAGGCATTGGGTGCTTGATAGTGGGTGCACACAACACATGACCGATGATCCAAGAATGTTCAATTCAATCAATGAAAGCAAGAGCAATGGGATTGATAGTATCATATTTGGTGACAATGGCAAAAGCAAGATCAAAGGGCTTGGTAAGATTGCAATATCCAATGATTTGAGCATTTCCAATATGCTACTAGTAGAGAGCTTGAACTTCAACTTATTGTCGGTAGCTCAATTGTGTGATCTTGGTTTCAAGTGCATATTTGGTGTGGATGATGTAGAGATCATAAGTGTAGATGGCTCTAACTTGATATTCAAAGGATTTAGATATGAGAATCTATACTTAGTTGATTTCAATGCTAGAGAAGCTCAATTGTCAACATGTTTGATCACTAAGTCTAGCATGGGTTGGTTATGGCATAGAAGGCTTGGTCATGTTGGAATGAAACAATTGAACAAGTTGATTAAGCATGACTTAGTTAGAGGCTTGAAAGATGTTACATTTGAGAAGGATAAACTATGTAGTGCATGTCAAGCCAGAAAGCAAGTTGGTAACACACATCCTAAGAAGAGCATGATGAGCACATCTAAGGCATTTGAGTTGATGCACATGGACTTATTTGAACCAACCACATACACTAGCATTGGTGGAAACAAATATGGATTTGTGATTGTGGATGATTTCACTAGATACACATGGGTGTTCTTTCTTGTTGACAAGAGTGATGTGTTTGCAACATTCAAATCATTTGTCAAGGGTATTCACAATGAGTTTGAAACAACAATCAAGAAAGTTAGAAGTGACAATGGAAGTGAGTTCAAGAACACTAGAATTGATGAGTTATGTGATGAATTTGGAATTAGACATCAATTCTCGGCCAAGTATACTCCTCAATCAAATGGGCTAGTTGAAAGAAAGAATAGAACCTTGATTGATATGGCAAGATCAATGTTGAGTGAGTACAATGTGAGTCATTCATTTTGGGCCAAAGCAATCAACATGGCTTGCTACTATAGCAACCGAGTCTATTGTCACCCCATGATGGAAAAGACACCTTATGAGCTATTGAATGGAAGAAAGCCCAACATAGCATACTTTCGGGTCTTTGGTTGTAAATGCTATATATTGAAGAAAGGCACTAGATTGAGCAAGTTTGAAAAGAAATGTGATGAAGGTTTCTTGCTTGGTTACTCCACTACTAGCAAGGCTTACAGAGTTTGGAATTTGGCTAGTGGCACTCTTGAGGAGGTTCATGATGTGGAGTTTGATGAAACAAATGGTTCCCAAGAGGAAGATGAGAATCTAGATGATGTAAGAGGCACTCAATTGGTCAATGCAATGAAGAACATAGACATTGGTGATATAAGGCCTAGAGAGGTGATTGATGTTGAAGATGACAAGAATCAAGTA
Source organism: Miscanthus floridulus (assembly GCF_019320115.1). Classification (NCBI taxonomy): domain Eukaryota; kingdom Viridiplantae; phylum Streptophyta; class Magnoliopsida; order Poales; family Poaceae; genus Miscanthus; species Miscanthus floridulus. The sequence continues at coordinate 3,740,532 of NC_089593.1, read as the reverse complement.
CTCTCTAACTCAAATGTGCAAGCTAGTGGTTCTCATGATTAAATCCAAGCAAGCACTAGTAATGGCAATGTGCAAGATCAACAAATGGCTAGTTCATCATCTCAACCAAGTGATCAATCAAATGCTAGCAATCAAGTGCAAGTGCTTCAACCAACCAATGTTGCAAGAGATCATCCATTGGACACTATCATTAGTGATATTTCAAGAGGTGTGCAAAGAAGATCAAGATTGGCTTTATTTTGTGAGCATTTCTCATTTGTATCATCCATTGAACCTTAGAAGATAGATGAAGCTTTGAAGGATATTGATTGGATAAATGCTATGCATGAAGAGCTAAATAACTTCTCAAGAAATCAAGTATGGGAGTTAGTTGAGAGGCCTAAGGATCATAATGTGATTGGAACTAAGTGGGTCTTTCAGAACAAGCAAGATCAAGATGGGATAGTAATAAGGAACAAAGAAAGATTAGTGGCTCAAGGTTACACTCAAGTTGAAGGTCTTGACTTTGGAGAAACATATGCCCCGGTTGCAAGATTGGAAGCAATTAGAATCTTGCTAGCCTATGCTTATGCCCACAACATCAAGTTATACCAAATGGATATGAAAAGTGCATTTCTAAATGGGTACATCAATGAGCTTGTGTATGTTGAGCAACCTCCCGGTTTTGAAGATGAGAAGAAACCCAACCATGTCTACAAGTTGAGAAAGGCTTTGTATGGATTGAAGCATGCACCTAGAGCATGGTATGAGAGATTGAGGGATTTCCTACTCTCTAAGGGATTCAAGATGGGAAAGGTTGACACCACTCTCTTCACCAAGAAGCTTGGAAATGACTTGTTTGTGATGCAAATCTATGTTGATGATATCATCTTTGGATCAACAAATCAAGAATTTTGTGAGGAGTTTGGCAAGATGATGGCAAGTGAGTTTGAGATGTCTATGATTGGAGAGCTTAGTTACTTCCTTGGTCTTCAAATCAAGCAAATGAAAAATAGCACATTTGTGAGTCAAGGCAAGTATATCAAGGACATGCTCAAGAAGTTTGAAATGGATGAGAGTAAAGTTATTAGTACACCAATGGGGACAAGTGGAAGCTTGGATAGTGATGCTAGTGGCAACATGGTGGATCAAAAGATGTATCGGTCTATGATTGGAAGTCTACTCTATGTGACCGCATCAAGGTTGGATGTGATGTTTAGTGTATGCATGTGTGCTAGATTTCAAGCCTCACCAAGAGAAAGTCATTTGAAGGCAACTAAGAGAATATTGAGGTACTTGAAGCATACACAACATGTTAGATTATGGTATCCCAAAGGAGCAAGATTTGAGTTGATTGGATATTTGGATTCCGATTATGCGGGATGCAAAGTTGAGAGAAAGAGCACATCAGGCACATTTCAACTATTGGGAAGATCACTTGTATCTTGGTCATCAAAGAAGCAAAATAGTGTAGCACTCTCAACCGCCGAAGCGGAGTACATTTTGGCCGGTAGTTGTTGTGCTCAATTACTTTGGATGAAGGCTACTTTGAGTGACTTTGGAATTAGATTCAAGCAAGTGCCATTGCTATGTGACAATGAGAGTGTCGTAAAGCTCACCAACAACCTGGTTCAATACTCAAGAACAAAGCATATTGATGTCTGCCATCATTTCATAAGAGATCACTAACAAAAAGGGGACATTTGCATAGAGAGTGTGGGTACCAAAGATCAACTTGCCAACATATTCACCAAGCCACTTGATGAGAAGAGGTTTTGCAAGCTAAGGAATGAATTGAACATACTTGACTTCTCCAATATGTGTTGATGCACCCCCACTATATGACATGCCTCTCCTTCGAGCAAAGCAAGGTAAAGTTGATTGACATGTCATCCATCCATTGCTAAGGACTTGTTTAGTGCATCTAGTCACTCCTATAATGTCTTAGGCTCATTCGTGAAAATCAAATGAATTTGATGCTTATATGGTACCACTATTGCTTGTATGTTTGAAATGATCTAGTGGTAGCATATGACATGTTTGTGGGCTTGTAAACCTAGTGTTTGATTTAGAAAATGAGCTATAAGTGTTTAACTCAACATGGTACAAGATAACCCTTATTTGGAGGTGTGAAGAAGCTTGTCCTTGGATCAAACTGAGTTAAATATCTTTTGCAAGTAATCTAGATTGAACCAAATTAGGAAAATGATCCTCACTGCACATGGTTTCACCCCCAACATATCTATAATTTGAGGCTACCTTTTGTGCAAATTGTTGACATTAATAATCCTACCATATCTATACTTTAAGCCTTTGTGGTCATTGATGACAAAGGGGGAGAAATAGTGTACAAAGATAGTGAAACAAAGGGGGAGAGATAATATATGACAAAGGAAGGGGGTCAATTAAAATTTTAAGCATACAAATAGGGGGAGCAAGCTCATAAACTTGTATGGTAAAGTTGTATGTGCATTACATATGGTTGCTTGCATGCCATAAATATTTGATATCCATGCTTGTGTGGTGTATGCTAGTTGTAGGTTTAAATGTTGAAATGAAAAACTAGCATGCATAGGCTAAAGTAACTAGACCTATGTTCTTTCTATGGAAACTAGACCCTTGCATGTAATGTTGATCTCATGGGGAACTCTAGTGTTTGTGTATGTCTAGTTACTAATGGTGCTAAGGATGGTATAATGGTACACTCCGATTGGTATCACGCTTCAAAGGTCCATCTCTTATACCATAGCATCATTTGGTAGAAATTGACTCCTATATTTCCTATCTAAGCATATGTGCAAGCTACAATCCAAACTCTTAGCACATATGTAGGGAGAGTAATTACTACCATTTGGAGTTCATGGAACTTGTCCATATCCTTTACACATGGTAAATATGCTTGGGCAAGCAACATGGATTCAAATGTACTTTAATTCATATCTTTGTATAAGGGTTGTCATCAATTACCAAAAAGGGGGAGATTGAAAGCTCTAGTTTGGTTTTGGTTAATTGATGAAACCCTAAGTGCTAACCTAGTTTATCAAGATGATTATGAGATAGGTAGCACTACTCCAAGTGATGAAGCAATGGCGAAGATCATGACAATGGTGATGGCATGGTGATGGTCAAATGCTTAAACTTGGAAAAGAAGAAAGAGAAAAACAAAAGGCTCAAGGCAAAGGTATAAAATGTAGGAGCCATTTTGTTTTAGTGATCAAGACACTTAGTGAGTGTGATCACATTTAGGATAGATAGCCGTACTATTAAGAGGAGTGAAACTCGTATTGAAATGCGGTTATCAAAGTGCCACTAGATGCACTAATTCATTGCATATGCATTTAGGATCTAGTGGAGTGCTAACACCCTTGAAAACATTTGTGAAAATATGCTAACACATGTACACAAGGTGATACACTTGGTGGTTAGCACATTTGAGCAAGGGTGAAGGAGATTGAGTTGAAAAGGAGTTAGTCGCGCTGGTTACAGAGTGACCGGACACGTCCGGTATTTCAGCGGTAGACTCAGCGACCAGACACGTCCGGTCGCCACACCGGACACATCCGGTGTGAATCAGAAAAGGCAGCAGACGACAGAGCAGCCAATCGGACACTGGCAGCATCCGGTCCGGTACCACCGGACGTGTCCGGTCAGGCGTGGTTGCTTACTGTACTACACCGGACGCTACGGCTTAGTGTCCGGTCATTTGTGACTCTGCGTCCGGTGTGAGCGTCCGGTTGTCAGCAGAAGGGGCAGCAAGGGCTAAGTTTGATTTGAACTAGACACGTGGTAGTTCAGGGCTATCGGACATGTCCGGTATGCCGACCAGACGCGTCCGGTATTCACGACCAGAGCGTCCGGTGCTGCGTCCGGTGCAGTGTGAGCGGAGCGTCCGGTCGACGCGCAGTCAGCCCGTTTTTTGAGCCAACAGCTCTATTTGATGGGGGCTTCTATTTAAAGCCCCTTGGCCAGCTCAAGCCATAACTCTTGCACATTTTCATTGACATAGCAACCTTGTGAGCTTAGCCAAAGCCCTCCCACTCATCTCCATCATTGATTCATCATCTTTGTGAGATTGAGAGAGAATCCAAGTGCATTGCTTGAGTGATTACATCTAGAGGCACTTGGTATTAGTGTTGCGCCGTGGATTTCGCTTGTTACTCTTGGTGGTTGCCACCACCTAGACGGCTCGGTGCAGCGGTGGAGGATCAGCATGAGTTGGTGATTGTTCGTGGCCGTCTCCGGTGATTGTGAGGGGAGTTGTACCTTCCCCGGTGGAGTGCCGAAAGGTAACTCTAGTATATTGCTCGTGTCATTGAGTTATCTCACTTGTGGGTTGGTTCTTGCGGTGTCCTATCGTGTGGACGAGGTTTGTGAAACACCTCTTAGCCGCCAAACCACCAAGTGTTGGTCGACACAACGGGGACTAGCGTGTTGGCAAGCACGTGAACCTCGGGAGAAAAATCGGTTGTCTCTTGTCATTTGCATTCTCCCGGTGATTGGCTTAATTTTCATCTTGTGATTGGTTCATTCCCTACATGGCGGTATAATCACCCTACTCACTTATTTACATTCTTGCAAACTAGTTGATACAAGCTCTTTAGTGTAATTAGAATTGAGAGCTTGCTTTATTTTTACATTCTTCTAGTTGAGCTCTTAGTGAGTAGTTACATAGCAAGTTTGGGTGCCTAAGTAATCATTGCAACTAGAATTGTTGGATAGGTGGCTTGCAACCCTTGTAGAGCTAGAGCAAGTTTGCATTACGCTATTTGTCATACTAATCAAATTGCTCTAGTTGATTTGTAGATTTTTAAATAGGCTATTCACCCCCCTCTAGCCATATTAGGACCTTTCATCTACCTAACTAAGTTTTTGGGTGGGATGTTCTCATCCCCTATCTCCGCAGGTAAGTTTTGTCCTAGCAGGTAATGCAAGTCGATCAGGCTTGGCCGCTGCCGAGAGACAGGTGGGGAGCAACAGGATGCCCCAGGCAGGCTATGCCGACCCCGTCACGAACGACGGACCTAGATTCCGCTCAAACATATCCAGTAAGCGCTCCCTGAACCCGTCACTCGTGCCATTGAGGAAATTCCTATGCCAATGGGTCACCCTTACTTTATGCACATTCATTTCGCTATCGAACCCCTAACCCTAGCAACAGTGAGAGGTAGAGTCTCACTCGGGGCTAGTAAGAGTATCTATTCGGTAGACATTCTCGATGCCTGACCCCTTTCTAGCGCTAAAACCTAGAGGCAAGGCATGCGGAAATAAACTCTGAGTAAAACTGGTCGGATCACTAGAAACCTATGCCCCAGTGGCTACGACATTTCTACTCACCAGTGTGATGGGAGTTTTTGTCCCCACAACCCAAGCTTTAGCCACCGCCTTCCCTAGAAGGATTTGGAGGGACCCACTGATAGAATCTCCATCGAGGAGAGGCCCGTAGGTCGCCCAGGTCGGTCAGATGACTTGGGTCACTACCGAGAGATGGGTATGGAGAAGTGGGATACCTTATGTAGGTTATGCCAGCTCTGTCACTAACGTTAGACCTGGACCCCACACAGACATATCCGGTAAGAGCTCCTTGAACCCGTCACTCGAGCCATCGAGGTAACTTTACGGATCCCCACTTTTCTTTTCCATTGCATGATCATTCATTCATCCATTCTCATGCATGAATTCATGCATTCGTTCATTCATTCATCCATTCATCCATACATTCGTCCCATACATCTGAGCATTGCATATGCAATTGCTACATCACAATGCTTCACATCGCCTCATGAAGTGGTAGTCGTCTCACTCAATATGAGCGAAAACTGGCCGAGGTTCAAAGGCTGGCCCACGAAGGGCTCGAGGCCGCCTCATGTCAAACAGAGCCAGGGGCAAAAAACTAAGATGAGCCCCAGCGGCCCTCGCCCGACCCTACTCAAAAGCGGACAAGGACATCTCAACCTTTCTCGTTTGATCCTAACCTCGAGCCAAGCCCATAGAATCTCCATCAAGGAGAGGCCAGTGGGCCACCCAAGCCAATCGAACAGCTCGGGCATCTACCAGGAGGTGGGTTAAGGAGCGGTGGAATGCCACATGAGGGCTATGCCAAACCTGTCAGTGAATGATGGACTCGGATTCCACTCGTACGTGCCCATTAGTGAGCTCACCGAGGATGACACTCGAGCCATCAAGGCAAGTGTCGTTACCTCAGCCCTTCTAGTTGCGAAAACCGAGGATGGGGTGACGCACAAAACATAGCCGATCCCTATCGAGCCCCATGGGGCTTGGGGGCTCTAGCCGCCTGACCCTAAATCCAGAGTCCAACTGACCAAGGTTCGAAGGCCGGCCTACCAAGGGCCTAAGGCCGCCTCACATTGAATAGAGCTAGGGGAGAAAACATAGATGAGCCCCAGCGGCCTTTGCCTGACCCACTTAGAAGTGGATAGGGTCATCTCAACCTTCTTGTTCGATCCTAACCTCGAGACGAGCCCACAGAATCCCCATTGAGGGGAGGCCATCGGGCCACCTAAGTCGCCCTCAGGAATGGCTCAGGCATCTGCTAGGAGGCGGGTTAAGGAGCAGTGGAATGCCGACCCCATCACAAATGATGGACCCAAATTCCACTCGAACATGCCCATTAGCGAGCTCACCGAGCGCGTCACTCGAGCCATCGAGGCAAGTGATGTTAGCTCAACCCCTCCAGTTATGAAAACCGTGGATGGGGCGACGATCACAAAGACAAGCCAACCCTTTGACCACACCCCTGCTATGTGTGGGGGCTCAAGAAAAGTTGGACTCATAAGGAGACCAAATGCACGGTCATAGAACGATGGCTTAGATCCTAGGGAGGGGGTACGTGCGAAAACAAGAGACGCTTTCTTCTACTAGTTTCACTATCTTCTCCTTGATCTTTAGTGACACTCGACCCCAGCAATAGCAAGGGTCAGATCTCACTAGGGGGCTGATAAGGGTATAAATACACCCTTTCTGAAATAGTCACCGCACCTGACCTCTTCCTGATGTTAAACCTAGTGGCAAGGTATGCAGAAACGAACGACTAAGCAAGGATGGTCGGACTACAAGAAACCTATGCCCCAGCGGCTATGGCACTCTTGCTTACTAGTGTGATCATTGTTTCCCTCCTACACCTCGAGCCCTATGGTCTTAACAAATGGAAGGGTCAGAACACATGAACCCCTTTTCACACATAAAAATAGAGGAAAAACAAATTTGATCAAACAAAACAAAATGATAAGTTTGTTCGAATAGTACAGAGGGGTCGGAGCTTGTTTACTTGTTACATGAATGATTGCCCGACCTATCTGGCTAACTAACCCCTTTGGGGGACAACTATGCTCTCTATTCTATCTGCTAGGTCCTGCAAAAGGGGAGCCACTGCTGTCTCCATCTCCTCTAGCTCGTGGGCTTCATAGCCAGGCGTGAAGCTATGGCTCATCGTCTCCAGGTCAATGCTGTCCCCATAATGAGAATGGGCAATCATGAAGGATTGGTTGACCCCAGTGCGAGGTGCATTCCTCTCGAGCTGGTGCACCCTAGCTGTGATCTTAACGGCATGGGCCGGGAGCGAAATGGTCCTATCCGATCGCACCACCTCAAGGTCGTCGTAGACCACATCTAAGAGCAGTGCTTAGGATACCGAGCTCATCGCTCTCTGCCTGAAGATTCCTCCTCGCCTCAGTGAGGTCCATGGCCAGCTCAGCAAAGACACTCTTGACCTCCAGCTTCTAGGTCATCACGTTTTCGAGCTTGGCCTAGAGGTATCCGACCTTCTACTGCATGTCGTCATGCTCTTGGCATGCCTGGTCATGCTCTCGAAGGGCCTGGTCGTGCTCCTCATGAGCCACGCCATGCTCTGAGTGGAGCCTCTTTGTGGTTTGGAGCAGCTCATCCCGCTCCTTGCGTAGTCGGGCGACCACCGCGACATCCAGACTCACCCTCTTCTCTAGGGCCATAAGCTTCTCCTTGGCCCCCAGCTTTAGCTCCTTTCCTTCTCAACCTCAGCCAGAAGGTTGAGGATCCATTGGCAGGTCTCGGCGTCCTTCTAGAGCAGCTCATCCCGCTCCTTCCTAACCTTGGCAGCCTCCTCGTCGTCCCTCCATGATCTCTCCGATAGGGCCTTGAACGCCCTCTCGGCCTTGTCAGCATGCCGATGGGCCTCAGCCACCTACGACCGAAGACTATCTGCCTCCTCGTTGAGAGGAGTCAGCTTAGCCACCCTCTATTGGGCGGCAACAAGCTTAGCTATCACCTCCCCATGCAACTGTGCCTCCTCGACGAGGCGGTCCTAGGTTTCCTTCTGTTGATGAAGGAACCGAGACTTCACTCGGCTGTGAGCTATGAGGGACTGTAGAGAAATAGGGTTAAGCGAATATCTAGCCGGAGGGAATGACAACGTCGTGTAAGGCACCTCGATCGTTGTCTAGGGCTTTGAGCATGGATGTGACCCCCACATCAAGGCTCTCCCACTCCATGCTCTCTGCGACATCGTTCAGAGTGAAGAGCGTTGACGTTGGATCCTCTGGACTTGCCCACTGGAGCAAGGGCTTGCCCCGCGCAGGTGAGTCACTACCCACCGATGTCAAGGCCAGGGATGGCTCCCCGCCGCCTCTGATCACCGTCGACCCTTCTCGTCGTAACGTCCCCGCCGGGACACTCCCTCTGGCGATAGAAGGGGTTAGCGGTACGGACGTTGACTTCTCTCCTAGCACCACGACCTTCAGGGACCCCTTGGCCACATCCCCCTCCATTTGGCCCATGCCAGAAGCCATCACCTAGGCCACCGATGGCGCGGGTCGTGCTGGTTCCTCAAGCATCGCCACGATAGCGCCAGGCTGTGACCCACCTATCACAGACGCCGCCACCTCCACCTGCATCGGTAGGGTCCTAACTGGCTGCGTCGCGCCCACCATGGTTGGCGCCATGAGTGTGATCGGTAGCCTTGTCTGTCCTGTCATCGGCAGCGATATTGCCGCCATCGCCGGTTGTTCCGCGACCTCTGAAGGTGTCCCTTGGGGCCCCACGTCTGCCCATCCCACCGAGGGCACGGACGCTATGGTAGAACCACCTAATCTAATACCTCCTAGGAGTACTTGTCATCTATTAGACACTAGGTACTCAAGGGAGCATACCAAATTACATAGTTTTATCGAGCACACCGTAGGGGAGAACTCGAAAATCTATATTTTTCCATCAGGATCACAAATGAGAGAATAAAACTTACAACATTTTAGCTATTTCTTACATCACTTTTCATGCAACACCAGAGTATAATATTTATTATTATAATAGCGGAATGTAATCATGTTATCAGAGTTATGAACAATTTAATTTAACAATGGAATATAAACATGTGATCAGAGTTACAATGGAAATAAATATCTATTCCTGACATGATGAAGCATTGATATATAAACTATGACAACAGATTATAAAACTTTTATTTATAAAAACATTTAGTGAGAGTTATAAATAAAAACTATAATCACAGCGTAAAGGAATCATGTCTGAGCCCACTAGGAGGAATCCACACACAAGTATCAGCTCTAGTATCCACCTGTCACCTACAATAGGGGGAAATAAAACCCTAAGTACTCAATTGTACTCAGCAAGACTTACCCGTCAGGATGAAAGAAAAAGACTCAAAGGGTATGCAAGGCTATCTGGCTTGTGGGTTTATTACATCTGCAGGAAGCATTACTAAGCGTGTGTCCTAATATTCAATTTTATGAGCAGTTAGCATTAGTTCATTAACTAACCATTCTATGTAAGCACATGTGCTACTTTCAAGCAGGTGGTAAGCAATCGGAACCATTTTACCATCTTTCATCTTCTAGTTCTTACTACGATGCTAAATTGTAGACAAGTCGTACTAGATCACCCCGCGATTCATGAATCAATGTGCCCAGCTAGGTACCCTAAAACACACGCCCTGCTTGTACCCAAGGCACAAGTAGGACCAACCCACTACCCTCCTATCATGGGGTCTAGGTCCCCGTCCAAACTTAGACTCTAAGCCTCCTCCCCTGAGTCCTAGATTCAGTGCGGTGCTTGGACCTCCACCCAAAAACCACCCTGAAAGTCAGTCCGAAAAGAGCCAGAACCCATGATAAGAGAGTAACAAGTCTTTCCGCGCCCATACTCAAGTATATATATATATATGCAAGTGGGTTTCATTCAACTCCTTAAAACTTAATGCACAGACATAATATAAAGTGCAGAAAAATAGGGGTTATGCACCGGGGCTTGTCTGGGTAACATATAACCAAAAGTTAGTATTCCATCTTGGTGACACAATCATCAAGACACCATCTTTTCTGATACTCCAGATGACTCCACGATCCATCATCGTCCCTATTATGGTATGCAATGCGATGCAGAGGTGATGCAACAGTTAATTAACAAGGCAACAACAACTCTTAAAACCGAGCACATACTATGAACTAACAAGCTAGCTCTAATGACTAACGTACTAATCTATGTATCAACATCATCGAGAAAGATGTCATTTCCCAACAAGTGTTTTTAGTTATACAATTCCAAGGTGTTTCCTTAGCCTATTCTATTGATTTAATCTTTATTCGAAATAGGGCATCATTATCTATCTAGCAAACTAATTATTCTAGAGCTACAAAAATTACAATGAGCAGCTAATAATATTAGGAATTTACTATAAAATTTTCAGAGTCTACACTATCACCCACTTCTCACAAAAATTACCACAAGTTCACATTTTAACAATATTAAACATTTTAAAAGAATTAGAGCAACCGTAGAAACATTTTAAAACTAGATGAACCAATTATGCTAATAGATAAATCATGATTTTATGAGCCTAACAAAACTAGTTTGGCATTTTTGTGATTTTTCTATGATTTATTTTCAATTTTTGAAGAGCATTGAATTAACAAAACAAAGAAAACAACACAAAAAGAAAAGGGCCTGAGCGGCTTGGCTCGGCCCATAGGCGTGCGCGTGGCCTGCTGGCCAAGCATGGCCTAGTGACGGTGGTAATGGCCACGGGCGGCCTAGGCGGGCAGACAGGCCGCAGCCCCGGTGGGGGCGGGACGCGCGCACGACGTGAACGGCCCAGGCGCGGCAGCGACTGGCTGGTCCAGCACGCGAGCGCGTGCGAACATGGGCCATAGTCGGTCATGGCTAGGCCAGAAATGGCCTAATGTGGACGAGCGCAGACGCGATGGTAGTTTTGCAATAACATCGCCATGCTTCTATCTATTTAGTACGCTACTGTTCATACGAGTCACAGTTTTTGCGTTGGAAACCCTAAAAAATTCTCTATTTCAATTTTCTCACCTTGGCTCCTTCCTATGGCATAGCAGAGGAGCAGAGGAGGAGTGGCTCCAACCAATTCACGCCAGAGGGGCGACGGCCAGGCGGCACAGGAGTAGCAGCGGACCCAGCCGTGTTCACGAGCGTCGACGGCATGGCTAGAGGCGGCCCATGACAACTTGGCCACGCATGCACGTGGGTGGCCACGGGGCGATGATGGCGGAGGTGAAGTGGCTAAAAGGTGGGGTGTGCTGACGGTGACTGGATGGCCGGGGAAGCGCGCGGGCCATGATAGGGCATGGATCTAGTCGTGGCACAGACCGAGGCGGGGCACGGCACGGCGACCACGCGTAGGGGAGGCGGCATACCGGAACCCATCCAAAAAAGATGGCTGGCCATGGCGGGGTGCTGCGGGGCATGGATGAACCAGCTGGCCTCACCGAGCCTGTGCTAGACGTCGCCCGGAGCAGCTATCGTGGGCATGACCGAACGGGAGGCACAGTGCGGCGACGGCGGCGCACCAGCATGGTAGCAGCGTAGTCGGTGGAGGAGGCGCTCGGAGGGGCAGCGCTGCGGGGCCATGGGGGTTCATACGCGCTCATGAGGGATGGCTGGAAATGGGCAGGCATAGCCATGGTGGGTGCTCGGCTCGATAGAGCAAGCAGAGACAGAGGCAAGCATAGGCAGACCGAACAGGTGCAAGAGGAAAAGCAAGGAAACTTGTGTGAGCTCGCCATCTACTTCCCAAGCACGGTGTGCGGCAGGGCAGCCTGGGACAGCGTGGCCGGTAGGGGAAACACAGTACGCCACTGCAGTTGCTTGGGTAGGTGGAATGAATGGCCGAGAGCGAGCGGGGTGAGGTAGTTGAGGTGAGCGGCAGAGATCGCTCTCTATAGGCGTACCGATTCACGAACAGAGCACCAACGACATGGCTCACAACACAATCTAAGGAGGTTAGGGCAATTTTTGGAGTAACAACGCAACGTCAAACCACTCCATGAACTATACCATGCTATGACATCCACAAAGGTGCAATCAATAGTGCCAAAACATGACGCTAGCGTTTAAGAATTTTAATCAGAATTTGAATTCAAATTTGATTCTTGAGCCATCAAAAATATGGAACAACATCTATTCACCGGTTCAATAGTTGCATTTTCCTCTACACAACATGTACTTCAATTTTTATTTAAGTACCAATTACAAGTTATGTTTTATTTTTGTTTATAAAAATTGTTTTTCATGCTTAATCAAATAAACAAGCTATTCACTATTTATTTGCTGTCAGGCATTTTTAAGCACTTTCTTCATACCTTTCCAAAACAAGCCCTAAACAACTTTTGTCCACAAAATTATTTAAAAGTTATTAAGCACCGAGACAAGTTGACTAGCGACACTTATTTGTTTGTTTTATTTACGAAAGCGCGTCACGCAAGATTCGTTTATAATTCCATGTGTGCTTTAAACTTTTAAACCCAAAAACTTGTTTTACTAATTACTCTTAGGCATTAACCTAGGTGCTAAGCAAGCTCGTAACACCTGAGGTGTTACAAGTGCCACCGTGGGTGGCACCTGATCGATAGGTGACGCAATCACACTGGCGTCACTCCTGCCCGAAATAGGCGCGACGCTAGCCGATGGCTGAGGCCTCGCTGGAAGGGCGACGCTCTTCTTTGACACCAGCACCAAAGGATTACGCTGCCTCCCAACACTGCAAGAGACGAAAATCATAAGTCGTGATGAAATCTGACCAAAATAGGAAAAAACAGAGGAGCTGATGACTCACCTCAGCGTCGTAGAGCGATGGATATGTTTGGGCGGCGAACCCCACGACCTCTACCCTACCTTGTCAGGGCGAGGCCATTTTGAGCCTGCCCCCTACTCCTGGGCAGAGGGGCTCGCTCCCCTTGGATCTTGGGGCGCGACGGCGGAGCCACCCGCCTTGACTGTCACCTCGGGCGCGACGATAGAGCTGCACACCCCTGTTGGCTCCTAGGGTAGGCCTATGGTATGGCCTGTCTCCACTGGCTCCCTAGACATGACCTCCCCTTTGTGGAACAGAAAGGGTCCTAACTCCTGCAAGGATGAATCGATACCTGTCAGCACATCCTCGTTCTCTAGGTCGTCCCACTCGATGTCATCGACTACCTCATCGTCGTCTCCATCATCATCATCACTATCGCTATCGGTGTCCTCCCCTTGCTCCCATGCCTACAGGTTCCACCGCTTCTCCTTCCTCTTGTCCTCCTTTGCCTTCCTCAGCCGCTCGCCCTCGGTGTGATTCATCGCCCTCACGAACGAATCCCTAGACAACGGTGTCGGGTGATCCATGAAGATGAGGTCCCTCGGCTGGTCCCATCCCTCTCAAAGTTAGTATCAAGAGGTTAGGAAATCAATGAAGAGGAGGTATGAGGAGGGAAAACTTATGAAGACAACATGGCCTAGTTCCGACCGCATCGGAGGATGTCCTGGCACTGGGTAGACGAAATAGAGGGGGGCGCCCGCGTCGTCCCGTGAAGGCTCCATCGCCTCCTTAATGCGTTGCACGACCTCAGAGTGGGGGAGCGCTCCCTCAGCAAGCGTCATTCTATCGAATGACGCCTTGGGTGCCATCACATACAGCGGGAGCGCATGCATCATCAATGGCGCCACCCTCCTTGCATGGTAGGCCCTAATGACTCCCAACCCTTCAGGCCGCTCTCCTTTAGGATGTGGATGGCGACAATGTGGTCTCGGATCTTCTAGAAAGGATGTGGTGCCTCATCCTACGTAGCACAAACCCACTGCTATTGTTAGTCTACCTCATGGGTGGCCTAACACCAGCACCAGCACTAGCCCCACCAGCACCATCCCACCAGCATCGACAACACCAGTAGCCTCATTAGCACCAGCATCAGGCAGAGGTTGCACATTGGCAACAACAACAACAACAGGAGGAGCCCACCAGCAAGGGCAACAAAAGTAGCCATCCCAACCCCAGGAACAAGTGAGGCAGCATTGACAAACCCCTCACCAGCATTGACATTGACATAAGACATCCTAGGTAGTGCAGCAAGATAGCATTTAACTAACACATACACCATCATCATCATCACATAAGCATCATTGAATCATAAGAACCAAGAAGATAGGCAATACCAAAGCATTAGTCTCAGCATAGTCCATGAAATAAATAATAAGTCATACACATAGTTCAATAGTACCATACAGTGGCAACCTAAGTTATAATACAAAGTTGTTATAAAAATGTGGTTCAAGTCCTAGAAGTGCCCCTATTGGCCCACATGCTAGCAGAGTTAGCATCTCTCCTAGTTGCCATCCCACTGCTCTCTTTGGACTACAGGTGATTGACAGGTTGGTTGTCTATAACAACATGGGGATTGACTACCCAAGCCTCTTTAGTTGGCACCACTTCAACAATGCCAATGGATAGGATCTAGTTATGCAGTATGTAGCAAGCTAGGACAAGCTTCACTTGGGTCTTGTAGGTGTGGAAGGGCTTATTGTCTAGGATACGAAACCTATTCTTCAAAGCACCAAAAACAGGCTCTATTGTTACTCTTAAGAAATAGTGCCTTAGGTTGTACAGCTCCCTATCATTACTAGGATATGTTCTGCTACAAAACTCAGATAGATAGTAGCGCACACCTCTGTAAGGTGGCATGAACCCAGGGCGGCATGCATAGCCTACATCAACTAGGTAGAACTTGCCTACAACATCAACAGGGACTGTAATCAGTTTGTGATTGCTCTAATAACACAACAATAACACATGCTATTGATAATTCAGTTACCTTCTAGTACACTCAACCCATCTTGTCTCTCAATAGCATTAGTCAGGATCAAAGCACCATGTGCTGATCCCTCCCAACCAGCCAAGACATAGGTGAATTTCATGTCAAAGTCCATAGCAACCATTGCATTTTGAGTTGGGTTACTCTTCCTACCCCTAAAGGCAGCCTGCATGTGTCTAAGCACCCTAGCCAACACATGGGTGCCATCAATAGCCCCAATGCAGTCCTAAAAGAACATTTCATTAGAACAAATTAGGTGTATATGACTTAGATTGTCTACATTGACTAAAGGCAAAAAAGGTTTAGTACCTTGAAATATGGATTCCATCTGTGGCTCCTAAAAATCTTAGGGTGGGTCTAAAGGCCAGGTGGCTTGATCATCTCACTCCTAAGCTCCCCAACAACATACAACACTTGGTGGAAATGGTGGTGGACAGTCTCTATGGACCTTCTAAAACTCTAGTGGATCACCCGAAACCTTTGGTTGTGTCCAACTACATGGAGGAACATTGAAACTTGTTCCTCAACACTTGCATTTATACTGTTAAGCACAAGACTCCTCTGCCTGAACAGATTATAGAGAGCAAAGAAAGAGGCCCTACTCATCCTTAACATGGCAATGCACTCCTTATCAGTGGAGTTGTAAATCAAGTCCAAGTTCTTCCTCCTATGCTCATCTGCTACAACCCTAGGACCATACACTATGGGTTTATCCTCACCCCTCAGTCTCTTAACTCTAGAAAACAGAAAAACTACCATGACCACAACCATTGCTACAACCTGACTGGCCATGGTAGAGCGTTGGCTAGCTGGATCCATCTACATTCAGTTATTAGAGACATGTTTTAGTCATCAGGCATGCCATTGCTGGCCTCAAATTGAACCGCATTCATATAAACATAGACATAAACTAGCAAGAACGGCTACTTCTATCAAAAGAAGCCACCCAGAACCTACTAACAGCATCATCGACTACCATAAACACTGCAAAGCATCACATGTACAATGTATCAACATGAACGAATGAACAGTAAACCCTAGCTGGCCAAGAACCGCATAAATCATAGCAAATCGACCACAAAAGTACCAGTAGACTACTTTAAATCACCAGATCCACAACATTCGCACCTTGGTGGGTAGGGATTTGCACACAACCACCTTAAATCTCAAGATTTGGATCATCCAGCTCCACAGTAAACGAGATCCACTTGAGGTAAGGCCCGAGAAGGGATATCACCTTGCTACGAGCGATGGGGATGGATAGGAAGAAGACGCGAGGCAGAGAGGTCTAGGCAAACAAACACCACCGCACCCGAGCCGGAGAGGAGGAAAAAGAACCAGAGATGTGGAAGAAGAGGGGTCCTGCAGGACTTCAGCCACCACCACCACCAGGCAAAGAAGAAGAAGGAGGAGGTGGACCGGAGCCAGAGATGTAGCAGCCACACCACTAGCACCACCTCTACCACAATGATGGCAGTGGGAGAACTCCCAAACCCTAAGGCCTGGGAGTGTCTACGACTGCGCCGACACCACTAGGCAGAGCGACGACTGAGGGCGGAGAGAGCGAGAACGAAGAGCAGAGAGAGCGAGTGAGAGCGTCGCAGGGAGGGAGGGGATAAATGGAGGCTAAAACCCTAGCAGCGCCGCACGTGGAGATTTCACTACTCCTGCGTGAGCCCACGGGGGCCAACCGGTGGGAGGCCGAAATGGCCAGCGCCGCGCCCGAGTGAGCTGAGCCCGAGAGCAACAATTTTTTTTGTTCCCCCTGGGCCTGGTCGGGGGCTGATTTGATGGTCGTACGGGTCGGGCTATGGAGGGAGGCCAGGCAAACAAACACCCTCGGTTGAAGCCCACGGGCATACTGGCCCAGCTGGTCTAGGCAAACAAACGCATATCTATGAGGAGGTTTAGGAAGCAGCTGGACTAGGTGCATGCTATGCCGAACGACAAATGCATGGTCGGTCACAAATATACACTTTAAAAATCTCCTAAGATTGTATAATATGTTGGGCCAGATAGTTTGTAGTGAACCTAGAACAACTTATAGATAAAACGGTAATGCTACGAAGCGGGTGTCTGTCTGTTCGTGATGGACGGCTCCGCACTCGCTCCCTCTGGCTAGGCCAAATGGCCAGTAGCCCAACCGTCCACCCCACTTATTCCCTTCCTCTCTCTTACATGCGGGCCTTGAACGTCAGCTCCTCTTCTCCTTCCTCTAGATGGGAAACGTAGACGTTGCCTGCTCGTACGAGAGCACGCGAGCTACTTCCTGCACCTACTCCTCAACCCGGCCCACACTGACTCCTCGTCGCCCACCCTGATAGGCCGCCGCCGCGCGCTGCTCCCCATTCCCGCACCTACCGCGCGCGCCACTCCCTGTTGTCGTACCTCGCTGCGGTGTCGTTGTCCTTGTCGCTCCTCTCCGACCTCGCCGAGATCGGTGGTCCTTCCGACCACCGTGTGTGGCTTGCCAGCCAGGAGTGGGGCCATTGTTGGCCGAGCCCAAGCTAGGCACAGGCACAGCTAGTCACTACTAGGCCATGCCACCATCCTCGACCATCAGATGGCCAGAACCGGCTGTTCCTCGCTCTACTCTAAGTCGTTCGGAAGAAGAATGATAGGGTGAAAACGCATGTTGAAAGTGTATGTTTTAAGTATTTCAGATGTTTTAGAGATATGTTGCAAGTGTTTCATGCGGATGTTGCATATGCTGCAATTGTTGTACACGTATATTGCAAACTTCTGTTTTCAATGTTTCATCTAGTTTTTCAGACATATGTTGCAAGTGTGGTTTATTTAGATGTTGCATATGTTTCAAATATATGTTGCAAGTGTTTTATATAGACATTGCTTATATTTTACAATGGGTTTAAAGTGAATTTTAGGTGTTTTTATAAGTGTTTCACATGCATGTTTCAAGTGTCCATCTACCTTCAGACATATGTTGCAAGTGTTGCATCTACATGTTTTAAAAGTAGATCAGGTGTTGCAACTCCGTCCTCTCTTTCTACTGCCTCACCTCGGTGTCTTCTTCTCCTGAAGCCGGCTAGGCATCCGCCGCCCCCTCCCTCTCTTCTCGATGCTGATGACGTTTGGGGCGGTGCGGGATCCATGTGGGCATGTGAAACGGCGTTGCAGCCATGGGAAATTGACTAGGACGTCCGGGTGCTAGTAAGCCCGAGAGACAAATTAGGTGGATTTCAACTTTATTTGGCTTCAATAATGAATGAAATATTAATAGTGAATTATAGAAGCAAGGATTTGTATTAAAAACAAAAGGAAAAAGAAACAAAGGAAGGCGTGCTGTGTTGGGCCGGGCTCCTCCTTGGCCTCACAATTGGACGCGTTGGGCTGCCCGATTTCGTGTCGGATACGGATTCCTCCGCCCTCTCCTCTTCACTGTGTCGCCTTTCCCCAAGAGATGAAAACGGTATGAATATTTTCCGACCGTATTTGAAACCGAATTCGTTTAGAGTAGTTGAGATCTGTCCGTACTCAAGTCCGGATATCTAACCTCCGATACCGTATCCGTATCCAAATACTCAAATCGTATATTTATAATGTCGATATCCAATCGTATCCTATTCGACATAGTTGATATTATCCGTATTCGAATCTGAATCCGAACATCGTATCATATCCGACATAGTTGATATTATCAATATTCGAATCCGAATCCGAACATAAATAAATATGAAAACAACGTCCGTATCCTATCCGTTTTCATCGCTAGACCCCAACCCTTGATCGCCTCCATCGCTCCGTCGGATGGGAGAAACCGTAGCGTCGGCGATGGCGCCGCCAGTGGCGCTACTCCAGGTCCCCAACCCCAGTGGCGATTGCTTGGACCCGGGGCTCGCTTCGGCTCCTGTCACTGAACGCCGGCCTCCCATTGGCAAAGGTTGGTAGCTGTTCGGTGCTTCTCTTCTCCTCCCCATAAAAATTTATCATTCGCGCTCCTTTGCCCCGTACCACCTATGCGTTCCTCTAATCAAAGGATTTTACTTCCCAATTTCAGCGATTAGGGTCAAATACAGCGATGTGGTGGACGAAAATTACCCCATTGACTATGAGATAACCTGCCCAGGTACTACCTCAGTCCCAAAAAGGACCTAATCCTGTTTGGACTAAATCAAACTTTTATGTATCTCCAAATAATATTCTGGGTTTATAGAAAAAATTAGTGTCTACATTCTCCAAATAGGTTTATTATAACAATATATTCCATATGATTAATCTAATGATACTTATTATGCATAATAAATATCAATACTCCCTCCATCCCAAATTGTAAGTTATTCTAAAAATCTTGGAGAGTCAAACTTTTTCAAGTTTGACTAAAATTATAGAGAGAAACACAAAGGTTGATGACATCAAATAGGCATAATATGAAAATATAACTAATGAAGAATCTAATGATACTTACTTGGTATGATAAATATTATTATTTTATTATATAAATTTAGTCAAACTTGAAAAACTTTGACTCTCCAAGATTCTTGGAATGACTTACAATTTGGGATGGAGGGAGTACTTTTTTCTGTATATATTTGGCCAAACTTAAGATTGAGAATTACATTCTTTTTAGACGAGTGAGTAGACACCCTCTTCTCTGCAGCAGACTAAGTTGGCACCAACTCCAAGCAATGTAGCTTTATACAAACCAATACATGCACTCTACTACATTCGTCTATATATATATATATATATATATATATATATATATATATATATATATATATATTCAGGGCAATATATACACACACACACACTAGTGATATGCTGAATAGGATTATCTGGTAAGGTTAATTGGCATTGCTACATGTTGAATTCTTCAGGGCAAAGCTTCACATTGAGACAAGAGAAGGAGATACGATTGAACTCGATGAATAGAATGGCCCATCTGTGGGAGCAGTTCTCGGACTCGTGCAATGAGAGAGATGAGAATACTCCTGTTGCTCCAGGGCCTTTGAGAGTTCTCCCTGTGACAACATATTCTTGCATCACGAGGGGATTCTGCTATCACCGTGAATACATGATCACTGATACCTCCCAGAGTAAGTGCCAATTGGTTTCTACTATAGTCTATACAGAATCCAGTAACCTGCAGTGTTATTATCTGTGTATGTTTAGTAATTTTAATGTTTCTTCTCCCTGTTTGCAGCTAAATCAATCCTTGGATTTCGTGAACCACAGCAGATGATGCAGATCTTCTCTCTGAGGCTGTCAAGCTATAAATCTAAATCCTATCCCATTAGTATTTACGGAACATTCGCCGTGCGTGATGACTTGGAGCCGTTGAGGAACTATGTCTTTAACCGTTCGAGAGACAATCCTGTCATGATCTATCAGGTACAGTTTGTTTCTCGTTTTTTTAACCTTGGGGGATGTTTTTTTTTTCAAAACCCTTACCTTGCTACACTTCAAGTTAGGCATGCAGCAGAGTTTGGATCATGTCTTAAAAGCCTAACTTAATAAACCTGAAGCCACAGCTATATAAAGTTAGGCAAGAAAACAGAGTGTATAACATGTGGTTTATGGTGCCAACAAAGTGTAACAAGCCTAGTTATTGGAGTGAACCAAACATGTGCCTAAGAAATGATGCCATTTCTAAGTTAATGTGTGAGCCAAACACCCTCCAAATTTTGTTGGCGCAAAAACTTGTGTAAGGTTACTTGTAACAAAGTTAGGGTATGGTTCGTTGCCATATTCTCAGATTATAAAAGCTTCGACTCTTCCAGGGTGCCATTTGGTTCACTTGATGTTGTGCCTTGCCACACCTCCCCACATATTTTTTTATCAACTTTGCCTAAGTTGGGGTTCTAGATATGGTCTAGAGTCTAGACACCTTGATAAGGAAACAAAGTATGTGGCACTCAACTAGGTATTCTCAAAATTTGCTGAACATGATTATCAGAAGCATGAGATACATGTCAATTAGTTTTTTTAATATCAGGAGCTATTTATGGTTAGATGCATTAGTTCACGAACTTTGTACGTTTCATTCATCTATAACGTTTCAGATTAATTTGTTTGCTGCTCAGTTCATATACTAGTTGACAAAGCAATCATTGGATCTTAACTACCATTTGTAGTACATTTTGCAATGAAGAGAGTATGCCACATTTTTTGTTGTTGATTCTTAACACCCTAACATGCTACAAAATCCACTAAAAATCTATGTCATTAGACCAAGAAGAAAAAATGTGCAAAGCTGGTTGTCTTGCTGATAGAGTATCTGTCAATAATTCATTTATACAAGCATTCACATCCTGTTGTGTTTATTCTGTTGTTACACATTTCTTTTTGAGTACATGTTCAGCCCTTTGATTTCTAACAAATTGTTAAATTGCAGGAATCTGAAGACTTGCCTCTTTGTAGCCCTTGCCGAGGAATCTATGTACTAGATCGTGCATTGTTGGAAGTTGATCTTTGGGTGAAAAAGGAAGAGGAGGGATCAACCGATGAACGGTTACTTTCTGAGTATGTTGAGATTTGCTTGCGCTCCAGTTTCAATAAGATGCGCACGGGGCGGATTCACAGTGAAGATGCAATCTTGGATATGGACTTTATGTTCCTTTCAGAGAGTGTTGAGGCAGTTATAGAGGTGTTCACAGGTGTTGACAGTCCTCAGCACGTGAGATTCATTGCTTCCAGCAGTTGTTTTGATAAGGAGATTTTGCTTTTCGAGGGGAAATGTTTTCAGGGCAAACTTTTTACGCATGTGGTTGCAGTGACGGTAGAAGAAAAACTGAGTATTCGCTTGGAATGGGAAAATCCGCATTTGGAGTGGACCTTTCAGGATGGAGTTGTTGGAGCTTTAAGTTATCCTGATGATGACTCAGTTCCATTTTATGTGAGGGTGTTCTTTGCTCCAAAGAATCTGGGACGCAGGCCATCAAGATACGACGCTTGGAAGAAGAGGTGTAAAAACAAGGGGACAACTTCCAGTAGTGGGTTGCTGAAAGTTTGATGTATGGCTTCTTTAGCAGTGTGGTTCAGTGTGCCATGTTCAACGCACGCTCTCTCATACCTTAATATTTGAGATATGTTGCTAATCTTGATCTGTTGATGTGGCGATTCTTGTAAAGTCTGCATTATGTTCAGAGTTATTCTCAGATATTTGAGATATGTTGCTAGTCTTGATGTGTTGATGTGGCGATTCTTGTAAAGTCTTGGCTTTGATGATGCTATTTGTCTTCACCGTCTAGACTGGACCCAAATTTGTGGGAGCACTGCGCTTGGTGCTTGAATCCTGTGTTGAACAAAGCGTTTGGTTCTTTTTCTGGCATTCCTCTTTGCCACAGGTCACTTGCAGCAGCAAGGTTCAAGCAGATCATTATCTGCTGAACTGGGAGACAACAGTCGAATGACATGCTAGACGTGCAAACACAGGCTTGGAAGATCATGCATAGTGCAGTGTATTAATCAGGACCAAATTGTTCCAGCGTCTACAGCATAAGTAGAGTATGACACACGACTACTACCAGACGTCTAGACCACAACGGTATTAAGCTACCACAGATTTGTAGCTCAGTAGACATCCCAAAAAAAGAAAGAAGGTTTGGACCTCATCAGTACAT
This sequence comes from Miscanthus floridulus, assembly GCF_019320115.1. Taxonomy (NCBI): domain Eukaryota; kingdom Viridiplantae; phylum Streptophyta; class Magnoliopsida; order Poales; family Poaceae; genus Miscanthus; species Miscanthus floridulus. The sequence continues at coordinate 3,717,878 of NC_089593.1, read as the reverse complement.
TTGCAACTCAGTAGCCATCCCAAAAAAAGAAAGAAGGTTTGGACCTCATCAGTACACAAAAGAAACAGGGAGCCACAGCTCCAACACAACCAGCCCACATCTGCTCCGGTCTTGAGAGCTCCTCCAGCTTCTCCACCAAACACTTGTGCACCTCTAAATTCTCATGGAGCACAGCAGACCCCAGCCCTTCAGCACAGCAGTAGCAGTCCACCATAGCTGTTTTAATCCCAGCCATCGACTACTCTCAAAACAGATCAGATTTCTTCTTTCCACAAGTTACATAGGACTACAAAAGTGACAAAAATACCAAGGGCTTTTTCAGTTCGCAACAAAAAACACCTTGATAAATGATAAATGGAAAGCAAAAGAAGAGATAAATTCACAGAAGGCCACAGTAATTGTCAACATGCCAGCACCAACCACACTTGCAGCACCATCTTCATATCCTGCCTGCTTAAGATGTCATTTACCTAGCATCCTTAGTAGTAGGAAATGGAGGGAAGTGTTCCATGAGAAATCCCCAACTTGAATCATCCAAATCCATTTTATGGCTATTTTTTAGCTCATTTTCCGCCCATATTGGATCCACGGGTCCTTCTTTGGACAAATGCATGGGCATATCCTTAAGGTAAAAATACCCACGCTTATGGTTAGGTCTGTGCATAAGCCGGATATCCTCTAGAGCAATCTTTGCCTCCGCTACATCACTATTAGTAGCCACCCCTTCTCTTGCATATGTTTGTTTCTTATCTTTAGTTTTGCTACTAAATTCTGTATCTTTTATCGCTGCTGCTCTATAAATAGTTGTACATGAGCTTTTCCACATTCTTGCATTACCAATTGGCTCTTTTCCCACCATATTTGCTGCCCTAAAGTTTTTGAAGATGTTTCCAATGAAGAGACTATCAGACCTTCCAGCTTCTGCAAGATATAAAATGAAGGTTTCACCAGCACTAATCACTTGAAAAGTTGAGGGTCTGGGCACTTGTTCTTCAACGTGAGCATAGAGAATGAGAAAAGAGTTAACCAAAGATCGATCTCCACATCTTGTATAGGCAGCCTCATCATAGTATCCACCATCCCAAGGAAGTTTTTTTGCATGCTCAATATACTGTGGTTCTGTATCTGTTTCTGAGCTCTCACGGATGCCAAGATAAAATGGTTCTTCCAGTACTTCTAGCTATGTAACCATCAAGATAACCAGATGCTTCATCAATGACAGCACATATCCATTTTGCATGATAATGGACATAAATAAGGAAATGCCCAGAATCAGGAAGCGTACAACACCGCCTATTACCATCTCCAAATTCATAGTGCAAAGTGGTATTGTTGAAACACCAGAGGCGGTAATTTAGAACAGTTCTTCGCCATCTATATCGAACTTCCATACTGTTCCCATCAGATCAAGTATGCCATAGTTCTACAAAAAAAAAAAAAAACAAAAAAAAAAAACAAAAAAAAACCTGTTCAGTAACAATGTAAAGGAAAAGGAAAAACATGAATGAAGGAAAATAAGCTATCTAAACCCGTTGTTGTATACATCCCGCTGTTGAGTAATTTAAAATCAAAACCCCTGTAAGTCAGAACCTACTCGTTGATATCCCTAGAATTGCATATTGGGAAAAAAAAACTAAGCTTTGCTTAAATCAAAACTCCTGCAAGTCGAACCTACCTATTGATGTCGCTAGAGTTGCAGATTGTGGGAAAAAAAAAACTAAACTTTGCTGAAAATACAAAAGACAAAGCCTTTTCTGAGTTGAGAATTGATAGAGTTGCAGATTGTGGAAAAAAGACTAAACTTTGCTGAAAACACAAAAGACAGCCTTTTCTGAGTTGAGAATTGAGACACACCCGAGCATGCCGACCAAGAGGAGCGGGCCTTGTATACGGAATGGCTCGTACTAACACATGGTCCGTCAGGTCCTCCTCCCGTCCTCCATCGCCACCAGCTCCCGCTTCTCCCTGCCTTCCCTGCGCTCCGCCACCTCCTTTCTCTCCCACAGCGATTGCACCTCCGCTGCAGTACGGTTGGTCCGTTCCTTCACTATCGCCGCCGCTACCACCACCCTCCTCATCACCACCTGCCCCTCCGAGGTAGTACGGCCGGTCCCGTTTTCTGCCGCCCTGGCCGCGGCCGCGGCCGTGGCCGTCGCCGTCGCCGCCACCTCCTAATGCTTTTCCCTGTTCTTGCATTTGCTCTATTTCCACCTCCCCTGTGGCTCTCTCACTCCTCCCGCTTTCCCTTTCCGCAGCACCAAGCTTGCATTATTTAGGTGCTGGCTGGAGACGGAATAGGGTTGGGGTGGGGAAGAAGAAAGGAAAAGAATGCACGTACGGAACTCACTTCTGTCTTTCCAAGGGCCGGCTTCAGTGGGATTTTTGCTTCGGGCTTTGGGAGTTTGGGGACACCCAATAATCGTATTTGTCACTCGGTCCATCTGGTCTGTCTGAAACATTGAGGGGGTGTTTGGCTTGTCTTCTAAGTCTAGTCTTATTTAGTTATTTTTATTAATTAAATGGGACTAAAAATACATTAACCAACTAGTGACCCAAGTGTCCTAAATGGGACTAAAGCATACTTTTTAGTCAGGTTGTCTCATCTTTTAGTCACTTTGTATCAAACACCTTGACTAAAAGGGACTAAATGCCTCTTTTAGTCCATCAAACTAAATAGAGGGTGACTAAACTTTAGGAGCTAATTTAGGTGACTGGGTCTGTTTGTTTCTAATGACTAAAATTTAGCTACTAAAATCAATAACTAAACTTTAGTCACCCCTGTTTGGTTCTAGTGACTAAAAGTGACTAAAGACCATTAAAGCAGTTCAGCAAAAACCAAACGACTCCTAATGAATGCCCAAATCAGGGTGGGGAACTAGCAATAATGAGGGGCAGCCCTTGTCCACTGGGCACTTTAGCCCACTTTTAGCTACTCTTAGGTGACTAATATGACTAAACTACTTTAGTCTCTTTTTAGTTAGTTTGTTTAGTAGTTTAGTAGCTAAAGTGACTAAAGTTTGGTAGCTAAACTTTAGCAAGAGAACCAAACAGGCTCTAAACTTTAGGAGGTGTGAACCAAACACCCCCTAAGACTACGAGAGTGCTCCCTCTGCCTGGCGTTATATAATATTTGTAACATAAATTAAGAATTAAAGAAAATGATTTAGTCCTATTGTCTGGATCCAGGGACTAAAGTTTAGTCGTGTCACATCGGACATTTAGATGCTAACTAGGAGACTAAAGATGAGCTAATTATAAAACTAATTGCCCATAAGTAGAGTAATTAGCGAGACGAATCTATTAAGCCTAATTAATCCATAATTAGCAAACGTTTACGGTAACACCACATTGTCAAATCATGGACTAATTAGACTTAATAGATTTATCTCGTAAATTAGTCTCAATCTATGTAATTAATTTTATAATTAGCCTATGGTTAATACTCCTGATTGGTATCAAAGATTTAAGGTGACATGGCTAAACTTTTGCCCAAATGAAACAAACACCCCCAGGTCTATATACATAATCGTCTTATAATTTCGACCGGATGGAGTAGTGGGTATAATAAGTAGTATCAATACAAATTTAAATAGTATTATAGTATTTTTCTTTGTACAACAAAATTTATAAGGTCTTTCTTGGAAAGATAGAATATGACTTATTTAGCAGTGGGGTGGCAAAAATTGTTGCATTAAATTTTATAGAGCCCAATTCGTTCCCCTCTGAGGTCATTTAGTCCTTACAGAAGGGAACAAATTAAACTAACGGTAGTGTTGGAGGGAGAAAGGAATGGAAGATAAAGGCAATGTGAAATAATGAAAATTGAAATTTCCAGGGATAAGGAAGAAAGGTGATATTTTTTAGTGTTAAATAGAAAATTTTCTCCTCTTACATACTCACTCAGTTCCAAATTATAGTTTGATTTAGTTTTGTCTTAAGTTACATTTCATTAACTTTAACAAAGCTTGTAGGCAAATGGACCAATAATGAAATTTGCTTCATTAAATCCTCCATGAATTACATTTTGAAAGTGTATTTATCAACTTGTAGGCAAGGTTTTAAATCTCCTGTTACAACTGTAGCGATAGTTGTCTGAGAAGAATTTAGCTATATTTTTTATGTACAATTTAGTTGTTAGCTGTCGCTATAGCCCGATATGATAGGCTATTTGCTGTTTCAGGAGATAGACCGCTAAATGCCTTAACCGACGATTAAAAACACTGCTGTTAGGTGTTAAAATATTTTTTTTTCTAAAAAATTGTTCAAAGCCAAAGAGATTTGGACAAAACCATAGGAAACTATAAACAAAGGGAGTATGAGCATGTTTGGATGACCTAATAACTAGTTAGTTAAATTAAAGTGAGCCCAAATTAGTCCTCTTTGTTCAGCTAATGAGCTAATGGTGTGCGAAAGAATTAACCGTAATCGTCTTGTTCGCTTGGACTTGTTTGACTTATAAGCCGTACTTTTTCAGCCAACAAACAATATTTTTCTCTCACACCAAATCAGCCAACAGTACTTTCAGCCATGGTTTATTAGCCAAACAAGTCCAAACGAACAGGGCGAATATTAGCCTTTTACCTGTTTGACGGGCTAATGGCTAATTTTAGCCAACACTCCAATTAATCCTTCGCTTTTGGTCCATTCAAACACGCTCTATATTAGAAGCAGTTTTATATACCATGAATCTTTTGACAAGCACAATATTTATCTTTGTAGAACCCAGTTTAAAGCACGCACAGTACATTAATAAGAACTTAAGAAGTGAGGTGCCCTTGATTTCGAGACGAGGTGCAGGGTCAAGTGTCCTATAATCTAGCTTAGCCCAGCTAAAGTGAAAAGACAAACGAGTTTGCTCCTGCACCTTATACCGGAGCCATACAAGCAAGGGTTTTATTGATGCTTATATGTACAGTATATCCACATTCTACGACCCGTAGCCATAATCTAGCTTCTTGTAATCTCTATCACACCCAAACGACGACTAAAGCAATTCTTAACAACCTTACAAGTTGTAAATACTCGTCTTAGATACAAATAAAAGGTACTAGCATTTTCTCTCTTATTTTTCTATACTTATTGTAGAATTAATTAGCGGCGCTATTCTTTTATTGGTATGCGATGTGCGTGTCGACAACAAACTGCCCGTGACGATTTTATCAATCCTTAGATCTGTCAGCTCGGTTTTTTTAATATGCTCACGTGGGTAGGATTTGTGTGAGTGGATCCACAAAAGTGTTATTGTGTGTTTTGTGAATGTCTGCATCTATAATATGTAATTTAAAAAATAAATAAATAAAAGGTAGCATTAATAAAAATATGAATAAATAAATTTCATAAAATTCTCAGAGACCTTGTGATATGATGGACCCGATGTTTTTTATAATAAACCTAGAACATCTTAGAGATAAGTTATATTATCTGGATTCAAAATGATTTGGCTCCAATATAATGAAATACACCCTCCGTCCAATAAAAGAGTCGCTATAGAATTTGTGCTGATCAAACTTTCTTAAATTTGACTAGGTTTATAGAAAATATTAAAAATATTTGTATATCCAAATAAATTTGTTACAAAAATATATTCAATGATCTATTTAATAGTACTAATTATATACTAAAAATATTAATTAATATTTTCTTATATATATTTGGTGAGAATGACACTTCTTATATATCTTAATGACCCTTTTTATACGATGGAAGGAGTACTAAAGTGTAAATAGTGAAATAATAACAAGGCTTTTTTATTATACAGAGAGAAAAGAAACGGGAACAAAGTACGTTGGGCTCGGCAAAGGCAGATTCGCTCCTGGCCTTGCAATAGGCCGCGCTGGGCCAATCAATCTTGGTTCGGACTTCCGACTTTTTTTTATATTTTTAACCATTTTAAACTATTTTAAAAATAACACTACCCAAATTTTATTTCCAAAACTAATATGTTTGGCCGTGTCAATTTCCCTAGTGTGGCCAAACTGTACCGCCGCGCCGCCTGGCCTAGTGCGGCTGGCCTACCACCGTGGCAGGTCAGCCGCCACTAACTTGCTGACGTGTGATAGGATCTAAATGGCTAGAGGGGTGAATAGCCTGCCTACAAACTCATAAGAGCAACTCCAACAGCTTGGTTAAAATTAATTATCAAATTTCATTGTTTAGTCATTTTATAAAATAGAAAACTTCTCAAAAAAGAAGAGATCTACAACAGGCTATTTTACAAACGTCCTGTTTGGACCCCATGGTAAAACTTTAGCCCTGCACTTTTAGCCATTTTTTTTACCATGGAGATTCAAACAAGGGGGGGCTAAAAGTGAGCAAATGGCTAAAAATTGAGCTAAAATATTTTGCTCCCAAAGAGGCCATAAACTGGGCTAAACTCCCTCGGGGCGGGCGCTGGACGCCCCATACCCCTTGCCACTCACATCATGGTTGTGCATGAATATTTAAATGAGGATAAATCAGTCATTGTAGATTAGAGGACTAAAGTTTAGCCCATAGATCCAAACAACCCAGCAGGACTAAACTTTAGGGGCTAAACTTTAGTCCTTGGACTAGTGATCCAAAAAGCACCAAAGTCATATAGCCAGCACCTGTGGTTGGCTATATATGGCCACCGAAAATCAAAGAAAAACCAGCTTTTATTTTATAAAATTAGATAGTACATCTGTTGGAGGCTACTTTTTATTATACAAATTCTAAAATAGCCTCCACAACAAGAGTAGCCAAGCTGTTGGAGTTGCTCTAAGACACTAGAGCAAGGCTTGATTAGTAAATAAGACGAAGCTTATGCAACTATTGCTCTAGCTCTACTTCACCTCATACAAGCCTCTTACACAATTCTAGTTGCTATGATCTCTAGGTTGATTTCACCTAATCAAACATGCTAGCAACTATCACTACTAGCTACAACTAGCACAAACTACTAAGCAAGATAATTGCAACTAATTACAACTACAACTAGCTCTATGCTATTCTAGTCTACACAAGCAACTACCACACAAGATGAGTATGAACAAGTAAATATAAGTGTGATAGTGAGCAAATAGAACGGGGCAAGAGACAATACGAAACCAAGATTTATCCCCGTGGTTTGGTTGCCTGCCGGCAACCTACGTCCACGTTGTGGTGAGTACAAACCCAGTGGTTCATGCGCTAATTAGCATCACACGCCAAGCCCAACACTTGGGCGTCGTAAGAACCACCCAAGAGAGCACTTCCAAGCCCATGATTTCAATATAGTTGTTTTTCGTGAATCTCCCGCGGGGAATAAGTACAAGAACCCTTCATAATCAAATGATCGGAGCTGGCAACAATCAACAAAGCCGCTCAATGATCCCACAAGCTCTAGGCTGGCTAGGCGACGGCAATCACCAAGAGTAACAAGAGCACCACCAGCCCAACTCACCCTTCCTAGTGCCACAAGATGCAAGAACTCGATCCAGTGCACTAGAGTCTCTCGATCTCACTCCAAAGTGATGCAAGTGAGTGGATTGTGTTCTTTTGCTCTCAAGTGGTTTGCACAACTAAATCAGGGCCCAAGAGAATGGCCATGGGCAGCCAAGTGGTCTATTTATATCCCAAAGCCAAAGCCAACTGGTACCTCTTGATGAGCTGGCTGCAGGTGCACTGGTTGCCACACCAGAGACGATAGGTGCAACCCCAACGGCTAACTCCAACGTTCGAAAAACTAGCCATTACTGCAATGTCAGACAACCGATGTGCCACCGGTTAAGTCACCGGTGACGACAGTGCATGTTAGCGTTTGCTCAGTTGATTTGCATGCTCTCTAGACGCCCACACCGGTGAGGCGACCGGTGCATAGAACCACCCTCGGAGCCGATTTGCAAGCTATTTAGAACCCCACACCAGTGATGACCGGTGCCTAGAACACCACGTGATCGAGCTGCAAGCTCTCTAATGACTGGTGCACTTTGACCGGTGCACATCGGGCACGCTAGTGCTTGGCTAAAAACTGCACAGAGTGAAACCCTAGCACCTGTGACCGGTGTGGCACTGGACACGACCAGTGCATGCTGATCAGCAACACCGAGAGCACCCAAGCGCCACCTTTCAAGCGGCTAACTCTCAAGCTACCCTCTTAATAATACGGCCATATATCCTAAACCTGATCATGCACTCTATTGTGTCTTGACTGGCAAAATAAAATCCCTATTTATACATTTGCCTTAAACCCATAGGATTTTATTTTTCTCTTTCCTTCTTTTCCAAAGACCGAGCACTTGATCATCATCATGTGGCCATCTTCATCACCTTGAATGCATCTTGCTCAATCCTCAGATGTGGACCAACCTATCTCATGAAATCACTTAGAGCAAAGGGTAAGTCCACTAGGTTGTCTTAATTAGCCAAAACCAAGCATAGGGCTTCCAACATGGCAGCGTGTTGCCACGCCATCGACACGGCCACGGTACTTGCCACTCCATTGACACGGGCGTGTCCCCTGCCACGTTAACCCGCCTAGCAAGGCAGGGGGAATACTAAGCTGCGCATGGGCCTTCCTCCCTCTCTCCCTCTCTTCTTCCTTCTCTGTCCACCGCGACCAGCCGTTCCGACAGCCCACCGCCGTTCGCCCTTGCCCCCGCCAGCGGCCCTCTCCGCCTCCCTCCCTCACTCCCCTCGGCCTCCCTCTCTCACTCCCCTTGCCGCTGTCGCCCGCCCCTAGCCATCGGCAGCCCTCTCCGCCGTCGGGGCTGAGTGGGGGGGGGGGTGAACCCCCAAGCTTCCCCCTTCATAGACCAGGTAGTCCCGCTTTCAATTTCTTGTTTCCATGTTGATTTCAAGACGATTCATGGTACTTAGGGTTTGTAGGAAAATTTAGGTAGATCAAATACGTTCGGAAATTAGTTTTATTAGTTAGTTAGATTAGTACAGTTAGTTAGTATAGTTAGTTTTTATTTGTATAGTTAGTTAGATTTTAGTATAGTCAGTTTTTATTAGTATAGTTAGTATGGTTAGTGTAGTTAGTTAGTTAAATTAGTTTACATGCAGAGCAGTATAGGTTATAATTGTAGGTTTAATGTTTAGTCTATATTTAGTTAGTTAGTTAGATTAGTTTATATTTAGTTATTTAGTTAGTTAGTTTATGTTATTTTTAGTTAGTATGTATAGGTTATATGTAGTTAGTAGTTATATGTTATGTTCGTTGTAGCGATTTTGAAGACTTGATGTAGTTTGCTCAAATGCTTTTGTAGATAGATTGTTTAGTCTGTTTGTTTCATGGAGGAAGTGTTATAAAAGAAGATGGGGTGTTTGAGAATATGGAGGATGAAGTGGAAATTTTTTATATGCCGCCTAGCTTTAGTGACCTTTTTTTGCAAGTTAAGAAGTTTGATGGTGAATTCACATTGAAGGGGAGGTTTGATAGTGGGAAGAGTAGGGCACACTACGTGTTGATGCCCTTGCGCAGAAGATAAGTATTTTCTCAGGTTTCCTCTGAACTCATAACCTAAAAAACACAATCTAGAAGTGAAGCTTTCCATTTACACTAAACATGACGGGGACAGGTAGTTCTCACCATGATCAGAATAAATTTTGTTAAGGTGGCTCACATGTTTATTAAATGTATTAGGTTTGATGGTGCTGGATCAAGAATAGCTAGGAAGTCTACCATCGCCCACACCACTGATTAGTAGTCATACTCATACCATTAAGTCAATGGAAAATAGACAATTTTACTTACTAATATATTCAAAATGAAAACTAGAGCTGAAGCAACATATGCTTCATTAAGTCAAATGATATGTAACAATATTTAAAATTTAAATGAGATTTACCTTGTCTCCCATGAGGTCATTCGTGCTCATATAAACATTATGTAGCAGTTTTCTTGTACTCCCATCAAGGTTTGTGACAGAAAATCTAGTGAAACACTTAGTAAGAAACTCCCAATTTTATCCAAATCAAGTTTATGGCTCTCTTTAAGTTCATTTTCTGTCCACAAAGGATCAAGGGTCCATCGTTTATCAATTGCATAGAAATATTCTTGAGGAGGAGATACCCACTCTTATTGTTTGGCCTTTACATAAGCCACAGATTTGTAAGAGTTTTCTTTGCTTTTATTGCAGATTTTGCAGTAGTCATGCTTTTGTTTTCCATCTTCTTGCATCCAAGATTGCTTTGGCGCCCGTTCGATTCCCAACTCTATAGTTTCTGAACAAGATGTCGAGACATAGCTTATCCGACTTCCTAGCTTCTGTAAAATGCACTATAAAAGTTTCAATGGACCTTTTGACTTCCTTAGATTGGGGTGCATGCTCTTCCTCTACAATATACTGATGCATCATATTAAAAAAATGGGATTAATAACTCGCCACATCCTTGTCAGATGGGCGCCCTCATACCCTCCATCTCACAACAATCTTTTTGCATTTTGAATATGATTTTCCTTCTCATAATTTTCACGAATGCGAAACACATTTGTCTTACCAACACTTCTCCTTATGTAGCCATACAAGTAACCAAAAGGCCCATCAATTACAGCATATAACCACTTTTTATTATAATGCATATAGATGAGAAAATGCCCTTCAGGTGGTATGATACAACTTATCCTATTCTAATGTCCAAATTCATACCGCTTATCTAAATCGTTGCACCAAAGGCGATAGTCTAAAACTGATCGTCGCCATCTGTCTCGAACTTCTATTCTCGTCCCATTGAGATCTAACACGGTATAATTATAACAAAACATAATATTTCTATCATTATAAGTGAGGAAAAAAGATAGATGAAAATTAATAGAATATTTTTTTCCAAATAGACACATTGGTTAGGTGCTGACAAAATGATAGAGGTCACTTAATTTCATAAGGGTAGATATTATTAATATTTTTTAGAAATGCTCTCGGTGATTTCATTAGACACTCAATCCAGTTACACTCTATTTACATCTAAAAAAGCAATTTGATTTGGTTCTTGCTAAGGTAAATTGACAAATCATGTGTGGGAGTTGCTTAGTTTTACCGTGTTCTTACATTATCTTCCCATAATTAATTGCAATACACTAGTGTAGCCCTTTCAACCTTTTGATGTACAACATCAAACACGAGAGAGGTGTGGAAAGTGAGAGGAAGAAAGTCAAATGAGTCGGAGGTAAGAGTCCCTCTCCTCCTTCCCCCTCTCCCCTTTTATAGGGAAGGTGGGAGGGAAGGTTTCCATTATTTCTCCTAATGGGGCTTGTATTTTGCAAAAAAAACCTCTAGGGCTACAAATGGACCCTAAATATTATCTTACAAGCCACCAAGCTACGTAATTGGGCCATGTAAAACACTAATGGGGTACCTAACATATAACACACACCCAACAGTAGCCCCTCATATATTTGGTTTTGATAGAAAGCACAAGACCCAATAGCTGCATATAACTAAGTGTGGCCCAATTACAACTCAACTACGACTCATAGCTCTCGTCTATACAAAGATATTCTATGGATGATTTCATATTTAGCTAGTATTCGGTGTCAATCTTCTCTTTGACCTCCATGACATTATCTTTGGCAGCTTGCTCTTTTGTATGGCCTTGAGCCCTTGATACCATCTTTTCATAGTTGAGGTCTCATTGAAGACATTGATGTACTCGATGTAAGCGAAGCAGTTGACGTAGGCGAGGTAGTTGTAGATGATTATGACACGTCTTCAAGCTTTCACTCATGAGTGCTAGACAAGGCTTTTGTTTTCGGGCGGATTGCTTGTCCGATACACTTTTGTCTTTGGGAGGATTGCTTGTCCAATGCGCTCTCTAACCCCTTTTGGCTGGCACTTGTGAGAAATTATTTCGCATGCTTGAAGTAGATGACAAAAGCATGGCTGATGTCACAAATGTTGTAGATGGAGATCCCCCACTCCAATTGACGGTGAAGGCGGTGTTGATTATGATGAAACTGATGGCGAAGCCCCTTGCCCAAATGTTGATGAAGGTGTAGCCAATGATGTCAAAGTCAAAGTTCATCTCTAAGAGTTGGCGAACACATTATCGATGAAGCTGAAATCAGTGAAGGAACTATACGTTCACCGATATGTTTGCAAATGCATTGTTGGTGATGTCAAAATCGGTGGCAAGTCCCTTTGCCAAAAATGTTGGGTTATTGGTTAGTGTCAAATTCGCCCAAGTCAGTGGTGAAGCCCCTTGCCAAAATGTTGGCGAAGGCATAGTCGATGATGCCGAAGTCAGTGATAAAGCCCCTCGCCGTAACTCGACAGAGTCTCAAACAGTGGGTCGCCAAAGTTTCAATAGCGAAGTGGGGAGCGAAAGTAAGAGTGGATGATGCAATTTTAAGAGAATGCCCTAACGGGATCTAGTGCTGGTATGATCACATTGGTGTTTTATTATGTTCTTTTTGTAGGGGCGAGATGGGCGCAAGAGATAGTGAAGAGAGTCACTCGGTTTTTTAGATTAGTTTGGCGCCAACCCTATACTTTTTGAGGCGAGGGGGCTAGAAGCGGAGAAATGAGCCCGTAGGTGATTTTAGATTACTTTGGTGCCAACCCCCATACCTTTTGAGGCGATGGCGCGAAGAGTCACGAAATGAGCCCCTCAATGATTTTAGATTACTTTCGCATAGACCTATACCTTTTGGGGTGAGTAGTCACGAAATGAGCCCCTCAACGCTTTTAGATTTGTTTCGCACATACCCATATCTTTTGTAGCGAGGGGGCGAGTAGTCACGAAAATGAACCCCTCCGCGATTTTATATCACTTTGGCGCTGACTCACACTCGATGTTGATGAAGGCAAAGCCCCTCATCAGTATGTTGGAGAAAGCCTAGTTGATGACGCCGTTGGTGATTACGAAACTAAATAATATAAAGTTTGCAAAACATAGATTCACATTTTGCTTCTGTTGCATGTATTCTTACAGATGTGAAGTTACTGAGCTCTATCAAATCATTATGCATCGGCTGTTCATATTTTTGGCAATGCGAAGTTATTGAGCTCATGTCATTGAATGTGCTTCGGTTGTTCATATTTTTGGCAGCACAAAGTCACTAGCTCTTATCAAATCATCATGTACCACTACTACACAAATTCTTTTGCATGGCGTTTACAAATGGGGCTCCAAGACGGGTGGCCTGGTTGCCCTGTACCACTAATACACAAATTCTTTTGCACAGCGTTTACAAATGGGGCTCCGAGGCGGGCGGCCTGGTTGCCCGCCTCGGTTATTCGAGATAGGGCAGCCCAGCTAGCAACCTCGGTTAATTATTAACCGAGGCGGGCAACGTAAAAAACCGCCCATTAACCGAGGCGGTCATCTTAAAAAAACTACGTCGGTTAATGCCTATTAACCAAGGCGGTTGCCCTAACGCAACCATCTTGGTTAATTGATTAACCAAGGCGGTCACCTTAAAAAAACCACCTCGGTTAATAGGCCCGCCTTGGAAAAAAGGCCTGTAGCCCAGCTGGCCCATTAACTAAGCCACATATATAAGGCATACTTAGGTTTTCACTCGCACTTCAGTCTTCCCCACCACGCAGTCGCGCCCCTCCCCGCAGTCGCGCCCCTCCCTCCTTGCAGCACAGCGGCATGCCCTTCCCTCCTGATGGCACCCTCCACTCTTTCCCTCCCTCCACTCTCTCTCCTGAGCACGGCGGCGCGCGCACCCTCTACCTCCCCCAAGCAGCGGCGTAGCGGGCCGGTGTAACACCCCAGCCCAGGGCTTAACAGGATTAATAGGATACTCATACCAACAAGTTGCAACTTTTTTTTCTGGAAGCCCATCTCTTAAGAACTCCAAGGTTAAGCGTGCTTGGCCTGGAGCGATGGGTGACCGACCGACCGGGAAGTCCTTTCTGGGTGCGCATGAGTGAGGACAAAGTACGTAGAAAAGACTTATGTGGGTCTGTGAGGGCAAGTCTATGTCCTAGAAAAGCTGTCAGATGTAAGTGGGCCTAGCCTTGTAGAGGCGGGACGTTACAGAATGGTATCAAAGCCGACCCTTGCGGTTTCACGGGCACGTGTGTCAGTTGCGCAGGCATGGTGCGCATGGCTAGTGTGGACCCAGAGTGGTCACCCAGCATGGCACATGCGCTGGCACTAGACACACGGACGTGGTCAAGAGGGGACGTTCCTGGCCTGGGGTTGACCGACGAGGACGTCGATCTCCTAAGGGGGTGAGGATGTAACACCCTGGCCCAGGGTTTAATAGGATTAATAGGATACTCATACCAACAAGTTACAACTTCTTTTCTAGAAGCCCATCTCTTAAGAACTCCAAGGTTAAGCGTGCTTGGCCTGGAGCGATGGGTGACCGATCGAGAAGTCCTTCCCAGGTGCGCATGAGTGAGGACAAAGGCGGGACGTTACAGAATGGTATCAAAGCCGACCCTTGTGGTTTCACGGGCGCGTGTGTCAGTTGTGCAGGCATGGTGCGCATGGCTGGTGTGGACCCAGAGTGGTCACCCAGCATGGCACATGCACTGGCACTAGACACACGGACGTGGCCAAGAGGGGACGTTCCTGGCCTGGGGTTGACCGACGAGGACGTCGGTCTCCTAAGGGGGTGAGGATGTAACACCCCGGCCCAGGGCTTAACAGGATTAATAGGATACACATACCAACAAGTTGCAAGTTCTTTTCTGGAAGCCCATCTCTTAAGAACTCCAAGGTTAAGCGTGCTTGGCCTGGAGCGATGGGTGACCGACCGGGAAGTCCTTCTCGGGTGCGCATGAGTGAGGACAAAGTGCGCAGAAAAGACTTTTGTGGGTCTGTGAGGGCAAGTCTATGTCCTAGAAAAGCTGTCAGATGTAAGCGGGCCCGGCCTTGTAGAGGCGGGACGTTACAGGCTGGCACACGCGTCTCCCCTCCTCCCTCCGTCTCTCCCTCCGTCCCTCGTTGCACGGCACTAGAGAGGAGGCCAGCGCAAACCCGACGTCCGGCTAGGGGCGTCGCGCCCCTCCTCCCCTCCCTCCATGGCTCCACCATGGCACGGATCCAGCGGGGAGGAGCCCTCCGGCGGTGGATTCGGCCTCGAAGAAGTGCTCGAGTGGCGGATCCGATGGGGAGGTGTGCTCTGGCGGCGGATCCGGCGGGGAGGAGCGCTTGGGCAGTGGATCCGGTGGGAAGGAGTTCTCTATCGGTGGATCCGGCGGCGTGGCCTCTGAGCACGGCGACCCATCCCTCTCCTCCGAGCACGACAATGCCTCCCTCTCCTTCGAGCAGTGGATCCGGCCACCACCGTACCAAGCGGATCCGGCCACCGGAGGCTGCGGGGGAGCGGATCCAGCCACCACCGAGCGGATCCGGCCACCGGAGGCTGCGGGAGCGTGGATCCTACCACGGACAACGGCGGCGCGTGGTACCAGGATCGGTGGGCTACCGGGCTCGGTGGGCTTTTTTATTTCCTGAAATTATTAACCGTGACGGGCTACATAACTCAACCGCCTCCGATAATAGCATTAACGGAGGCAGTTTTTGCAACCGTCTCGGTTAAAGCCACGATTAACCGTGACCTTTAGTCCGAGACGGTTGCAAAAACCGCCTCGGTTAATCCTTTTTGCCCGCCACGGTTAAGATTTGTGTAGTAGTGTATATAGAGATAGAGAATGATGCATGCTGACTATTTTTTATCTCATCAATCATGTTTTTGCCGATATTGGGAGCCTTAGATGCTAAATAGGCGCCCTTTTTGGCTCATGCAATGTGGTATTAATTTATGCGGGTCCCATTGGCTTTAAGCGTGGACACGTAGGTTGGTGCGTAGTTTGGTTCTGGGAGTCTAGAGGTTTTCCTATTCTTGCACTGCTTGTTGGTGACTACTACCTTGGCTTGTCCGGTTCGGGAACTGAGGTGTTTTGGAAGTGCTTAGCTTTCACATGTTTTTGGAAAGGTGAAGTCATTGGCTCTTAGGTATTTTGATCGCATGTAGTTTATAGCATATAATAAACAATGATTTTAGTTTGCTTGGCCCTTGTATATTTCGCTGAGTTGGAGACTTGGGCCCTTGGGCTTTTCGGTTGACTTTTGCAGTTGTATATTTTCGAAAGGTTGAAGTTCTGAGCTTTTAGGCCCTGTTTGGTTGAGCTGTGGCTGTGGGAAAAAGCTGCTGTAGGCTGTGAGCTGTAGAAAAGCTGAAAGCTGTTTGGTTAAACAAGTATAAAATATACCTTTTATCTTTATCTCTCTTGAAACAACTATGGAAGAGCTTTTTATTCCACCAATTTTGAAAAGCAGAAAGCCAAAAGCCAAAAGCAGGGTCAACCCAGCTTTTAAAAATAAACTACGGAAAAGCAGCTGCTTCTGAAAAAGCACCCTCCAAAAGCAGCTCATTTGGTTGGGCTTTTGGCTTTTGGGGCCAAAAGTCAAAGCTAAAAGCCCAACCAAACAGGGCCTTAGGCTTTTTGATTGGCTTCGGCCTTGCGTATTTGCGAAGGGTCAAAGTCTTGAGCTCTTAGGGTTTTTTTATTAGCTCTTCCCTCGCATATTTGTGGAGGGTCAAAGTTCTGAGCCCATAGAATTTTTGATTGGCTTTACCCTCATGTATTTTTGGAGGGTCAAAGTCTTGAGACATTATTAGGCTTTTTTATTGGCTTTGCCCTCACGTATTTTCGGAGGATCGAAGTCTTGAGCCGCCCTTAGTTTTTTTTATTAGCTTTACCGTCATGTATTTTCGGAAGGTCAAAGTCTTGAGTCCTTAGGTTTTTTTATTAGCTTCGAATACCGATGCATTGAGTACCAATACATACTAAATGCTGATGATCACATAAATCTATCTTTTCGATGGAATCCAATGTTGTGACCACCAATATTTGAAAATCAATTCCTAATAAAGCCCAATATTCGGGAAAGGCTAATAACGGAACGAAAAGCCATACTGGATGGAGACCAATATAGCTTGCTTATAATCCTACATTTGAGGAACACGTATGGAGTACGCTATCCGCGGACGGTTTACGGGTTTGGGCCTCAAAACCCGGGCGGAGGTTCCGAGGAGGGACGGACGGCACGTGGCGGCATCGGGGAGTTCGCGTCGAGGCGAAGCTACCGGTGAGAAGGCGCGGTGGCCGTCGGATCAAGATTACACCGGGTTGGACAACAACGCCCTTGGGCTTAGCGGTTCAACTCATTTGTATCCAGGGGCAAAACTGGGAATGTGTAATAGCCCTGTTAAATAGGATGAGGGAGCCCCCATCTCCCTTACCTCCTCTAGTTTTCATTTTCTCCTTTAGGGTTTCTTCCTCTAGTTTGCTTCCATGTATGAGAGAGGTCCACAACTCAAATTGTGACTTGGTTTTGAAGGAATCGGTGGCCGTAACCACCGTATGCCCTCCGGGATTCATGATTTAGTTGTGTTCTTGATGTGATTTTGGTGTTCTTCACGAGCTCCTTTTGTCCCCTCTTGTTTCCCCTCTCATTTCTTCATTTTGGGATGGTTTTGGTTCATTCTTGTTGTCTTGGATCGATCAATGACATGAGTAGAAGCTTTCCACCGAAGGAAATCCACTAATTCCTCACGAGATCGTAGATCCGAGCAATTTAAGTTCTTGATCTATTTTTTTGGGATTCTTCAATTCCTTCGATTCACGGAGTTAGAGTTTGTTTCGGGCCATGATCCTATAGAGGTTGCCTTTCTACTCGCTTGTGAACCCTTGTGCAAAGTTTCAAGTCATTTGGAGTTGATTTGATCAACTTATGGCTTGATTTGATTTTTCCCGAGAAACTGCTCGTTCATACCGGACGCGTCCGATATGATCTAGGACGTGTCCGATATTTCTCACTTTGGAGTTTTGAGCTGAAATTTGGTGGAGACCTTCCCTTGGTGTCTAAAGAGCTATGGTTAAAATTTCATGATTTTTGGACACCATTTGACGGGGTTTTGGATTTTTCTCTTTTGGTCAGCTTGCTGCTGAAAATACCGGACGTGTCCGAGATCATACCGGACGTGTCCGAAAATACCGGACGTGTCCGATATTTGCAGGAGCAGTGCTGTTTTCTTTTGGGAGTTTGCTCGTTTGGGCTTCGATCTGTGTTCCGTTTGCTTTGTGGTGACCCGCTGTGTTCTGAGGGAGCATCCACCCTTCTCTAAGGTCGTGGTCATCAAGTCTTTCGTGTATGTTTTTTGGGGATTGATGTTGGGACAGTGGTCGAAGATTTCGAAAGAAATTTGAGGCTCCCATTCACCCTCCTCTGATCGCCGTTTCCGGTCCTTCACGTACGTAACTCTGCAGGAAGGCTGTTACTCGATGGTCCATCAGAGGTGCTGCGAGAACACTTCGCAGAGACACTCGGCATGCCGGAGGTATTGCCTACCGCAGGGCCAAACTTGCTGAAAGAAACCACTTTTTCAAGAGCGTGTCACCATGACACGTGTTTCATTAAGTAGAAGTACAATGGCCGAAAGAAACCACTCGGACAGCGAAGCCTTGAAGTCCGGAAAATTTCGGAGCCCAAGCGAATACTTCCTTTTTTTTCTCTACTAGAAGTTGTTATTTGCAGTAGTGTATGCTCCGGCCACCGATTTTGATCACGAATTAAAGGTCCATCTACAAGAATGTTTGGTTTCTTGTTTTTATAAGATCTAATCTAGTTAACATGTTTGTTGTATTTGCACTCCAAATTATAACATACGTAGTTCAAATATGGCTTCCTAAAAAATTTGGACACATGTCACTTTGGTATAGTAAAGAAAAGACAACATTGCAACGATAATTCGTGTTGGGGTTGGTCACGTTAAAAAAACATTGTAACTAGACGACGTTGAACAACTAAGACATCGTCCATCACGCATGCACACATGCATGTTAGATCGAATTACAAGCTATGTTACCTAATAAATCTAATTACAATATATTTTCCTAGTATAGAAATATATATTTATCCTATTACCTCTTAGAAGGTAATATATGATAATTGCTATCCAGATCGACAGTTCACGGTTATTTGGGAGTAAACTTACAAGATACCCATCTCGTAGAACCAGTGGAACCTAGTGCATAAAGCAGTGGCTGCAGGAACCTAGTGCAAAGAAACACACAACACTTGGCAGTATATCACCCTCCCCATATGTCCCCTCATGTAGTAGCCAGTGCATATATAACAGAAGATGTCATGCCTGTGCAGGAGCCGGTCCATCTTCATCAGGTGGAGTATAAGTACTAGTGCCTGCTAGTTCATATGCAAAGCAATGGGCTATTTGCAGTAGAAGCTGATGCAGTATCATCCTTCATATGGGCAGGAAGCTTTGCAAGTTTATGCAGCACCTAAGAGCTAACTAAATATTACCTTTTGGAGACATGAAGCAACATTTCTCCCCATGAGGGGAAGCTCATCATCAAGTTCATCTCTCAGAGTCAGTGTTCTTTAGAGCCTTCATGGACATGGACCTTTTTGAAATAAAAGGTAGGAGCTCTGCCACTCAATTAAGTAAGATAAAGAGTTTAGAGTTTTATGTACAAATGGCGCCCCCTGGTGCAAAACACGACGGTCCTAGGACCGAAATAGGAGATCAAATCCTGCTGCTAAAAATGGTTCACCCAGCAACATTCATCGCCCTACGTCTCTGCATTATATCCTCTTTTGCTAACGAGGCCACCTGTTGCGCCGTCATATGGGTGTTTTCGAAGATCCTCCTGTTCCTCTCTTTCCACAGGTTCCACACAATATAAATGAGGATCCCATTGAACCGCTTGCGGTCCTGTTTGGGCACCTTACTTGCCTCCTCCTCCGACCATTTGGTCATGCATGTAGGGTCCTGTTGTGGGAGATGCACCCTGAAATTCTCCCAGGACAGAACCTGGTCCCAAGCAGCTCTTGCGAAAGGGCAAAGCAAAGATAGATGAACTCCTGTCTCCAACGGCCCATTACATAAGACGCAGTGCTCCTGATGCGGCCACCCTCTCTCTCTCTCTGTAGATTGTCGGCCCTAAGAATTTTACCGTGCATGAGGATCCAGGCGTGTACCTTGCATTTATTTTCCGCATGTGCCTTCCAGATGAGATCATGCTCAAATGTTCGATGTGAGCCATGGAATTGTATTTTATATGCCAAGCGAGTGGAGTAAATACCATCAGGCGTCCACTTCCAAGTGATTGAGTCTTGCACATCATCCTGCAGCCACACATTTAGTAATCTGACCCATAGGTCAACAAACTCCTGTACTTGTGTAGATGTAGTGATCTGTGCCCGCAATGATCTGATCCAGTTCCCATTGAGTAGTTCCTGGCGTACCGTCCTATTTTTTCTGCGCACCAGCTTAAAAAGGTTGGGCGCTAGATACCTGGGTGCTTCACGTTCTAGCAAGGCATGGTGACAGAACCAGGCTTTGTGACCATTGCCTATGGTGACCGTGGTGGAAGAGTTGAACAGAAGGCGATCTATGTCGTTACATGGTACTATTGTTCCCACCCATGGTTTGGAGTCATCAACCCATTCCTGCCACAGCCATCGTAGGCGTAGTGCTCTCCCAAATCTATCCAGATCAGGCACCCCTAGGTCCCCTAGATCTCTTGGCATGCAGATGGTTGGACAGTTGATGAGGCAGTGACCTCCATTGGCGTTCTCATCTCCTTTCCACAAGAACGATCTTCTGATTTTGTCAATTTTCTTCTTTGCCCAAACCGCTAGAGGGAACACGGTGAGATGGTAGGTGGGCATTGAGGATAGCACCGTGGTGACCAATGTTTGTCGGCCTGCTCTGTTAAACATTTTGCCTTTCCATCCTAGCAATCTCTGTCAAATGCGCTCTATTAGAGGCTGAACGTGGATCTTCTGAAAGGATCTCGTATATAACTGCAGCCCCAAGTAACGGCACGGGAAGGAAGCTCTCATTCCTGTGAAGGAAGCCAGAACATGATTGAGGTCGATGTCTTGGCATCTGATCGGGTGGACAGAGCTCTTACGCATGTTTATATGTAGGCCCGAGACTGAGCCAAATGCATGTAGGATTGCCATGGTGGCTTCGAGGTCTGATCTATGTTCCGTTTGCTCTGTGGTGACCCGCTGTGTTCTGAGGGAGCATCCACCCTTCTCTAGGGTCGTGGTCATCAAGTCTTTCATGTATGCTTTTTGGGGATTGATGTTGGGACAGTGGTCAAAGATTGCAAAAGAAATTTGAGGCTCCCATTCACCCCCCTCTCTGGTCGCCGTTTCTGGTCCTTCAATTGGTATCAGAGCCGGTTAAGGATCATTCCACCTTAATCGGTCCGTGATCCACGAAGGCGACATGGAGCGTGGTTCCGGCAAACCACCGCACTTTGATGGGTCCAACTATCCTTATTGGAAGATCCGCATGTCTGCGCATCTCCAAGGGATTGATTGGCTCGTCTGGGAAATTTGCGAGGATGCTACGTACGTTGTGCTCCCTGTTGTGGCCGTACCACCCAGGATCACAAGGATCGGCACAACGCAAATAGCAAAGCTCACAGTGTGCTTTTCTCGAGTCTTTCACTTTCTGAGTTCGAGCGTGTCTCTGATTGTACTACAGCTCGAGAGATCTAGGTGAGGCTTCAGAGCTATCACGAGGGGACCGCACAGGTCAAGACCAGACTCTACGAGATGTACAAGCGCGAGTACGAGAACTTCTCTCAGCTTGATGGCGAGTCCATCGATGCCATGTTTTCCCACTTTCATACTATCGTCAACAAAATGAAAGCGAACAAGGCCAACTTACCTTATAGTGATCATGAGAGGGCGCTCAAGCTTCTCTATGCCCTTGATTGAAAGGTATGGGATGTGAAGGTGTCGGCGATCATCGAGTCGGCCAACTACGACACCCTCACCGTCGATGAGCTTTTCAGCAAGCTCAAGTCCACAGAGATTGACTACCAAACCCAAGCCAAGCTCAAGAATCCTTCTACACCAACCATGGCTTTGATCTCAGGTAGTGGTTCAAGTTCATTGACTAACCCTTCACAAGCTTCTTTCTCTTTGTCGTGCTTGATGTCAGTCACAGAGGAGCAGCTGGAGTCTCTTGGGGATGATGAGTTGGCACTCGTCATCAGTCGGTTCTCTTGGTTTCACAACAACCGTTTGAACCGCCGACGCAGTGGTGGCCCAAAGGAGGGATGCTATGGATGTGGAGATCCGGACCACTTTGTCACGCACTACCCCAAGAAGAAGCCCTTCACCAACAAGTATGACTCCGGCAAGCGCAAGGATAAGCACGACTACACCTCCAGCAAGCACAAGGCCAAGGGCGGCTTCGACAAGGAGGCGATCAAGAAGGCGTACCGCAGGAAGGCCAAAGCCCAAGAATGCGCCTTCCTTGCCTCCCTCAGCGACCTCGACGACGACTCCAATGATGATCACTCTTCTTCTCCCTCGACCGATGATGAGTCTGAGAAGAAGCACGAGGACAAGCTCAACGGTCTCTGCTTTGTTGCCGGTGCAAACCGTGGTGGGTTTTGCACTATGGCGGTTGACGGTGGAGCAAAACTCAAAAAGGACGTCGACGTCGACGACAACGAAAATGAGGTACTGCCCACACTTGACTCACTTATGCTTGAGCTTGATACTATGAATGATACATTGATGAGTCAAGATAGGTTGCTTAAGCGTGTTGCCCGCGAGAGAAAAGAGTTTAAGGATCAGCTAGAGGTTGCTTTGAAGGAGTTGGAGCTTGCCAAGAGTGGTGTAGTGGTGTCAGAGGAGGAGGAGTGCGATGAGTGCACTATACACATGTCTAACCTCTCTAACTTGCAATCCAAGTATGCTGTTTTGCTTGATGAATGTGATGAGCTGAGGTCTTGTTCTGGGTTGCTCGGTGCATGCAAGTCCTGCTCAGGCTTGCAATCTAAGTTGGCAGAGAAGGTTGCCAAACTTGCTGAGTTTGAGAAGGCCAACTCAGATAGCACCACCACTACATGTGTTCGATGTGAAGCTTTGGTGTTGGAGCTTGAGTCCTGTAGGCACGACAAGATGGGAACCGAGGAAGAAAACACACAGCTTCGGTCCATCTTGAGCTGGGTGTCGTGTAGTGAGCCTCAGTTGGGCATGATGGTGAGCCAATTTAGACGGGGAACTGACTCATCAGGAGTAGGCTTTGCTATAGGTGGGAAGGGTGAGCATGTCTATGGCAAGGTTGGTGAACATAGTGGTTTGAACCCAAGTGAGAAACCCACCAACACTCCCAAATTGATCAAGATCCCTCCACCAGAGTCTACCAAGCCTATGATCAAAGATGGTGTGTTTGAAGAACCACCAAAAGCTCCACCATCCAAGCAAGTTTGGGTTCCCAAACCGAACCACTTTCGGAACTCACTCGATACTCTACCCAACATCTCTAGTGCACCCCTTCCTAAAGCCAAAAAGCCTCAGAGAGTGAACCACATCCACAAGAGAGTGAGTCAACCACCATCCAAGAGAGAGGTGAGGTACCACTGTGACTATTGCCATAGAGATAGTCATTTGGCTGAGTTTTGCTTTAGGAGGAAGAGAGATGAGCGGCGCGAGTACGAGTTGAACAACCAGAACATGTACCGTCCTCCCCATGGCGTACATGTACCACCTGTTCAGAGGCATAGTATTAGGCCTAGAGGTGCAATGCCTCAAGGTGCTAGGCCTCAGGTGGCGAGACCACGTGGTGGTCGTGCCTGGCGTGGCCCAAGTCATGATCTATATGACTCTGGACCTCGCGACGGTGGCTTTCAGTCCCACACTCCTAGCGGACCACGTTTTCCCCCACGTGGTGATCGCTTCTCTCCAATGGGACATGGCATGTATGGTGTTTTTCCTAACACTTTTCCAGGGCAAATGACTCAACACTGGTATTCTCCTCATTTCACTAACCCCAGTGTTGTGCCATTTGCTCACCCCCTGTCCTTCTATTGATGCAGAGCGGAGGCCTGGAGAACACGTGGCTTGTTGATTCCGGCTGTTCGCGCCACATGACCGGAAGTTCCAAATAGTTCTCCAGCCTCGACCCCATGCAATACAAGGAGTACATCACATTTGGGGACAATAGCAAAGGTAAGGTGTTGTCTCGTGGGACCATTCGGGTCAATGAGTCTTTTATCTTGAAGGACGTTGCTTTGGTTTCAAGCCTGCATTTCAATTTGCTCTCTGTTTCGCAACTCCTTCAAGATGGGTTTGAGGTGCGCTTTAAGACTGGACTTTCTTGTGTGCTCGATTCTCAGGGACATCTAGTTTGTTAGATCATTCCTTTCGGTCAAGTTTTCAGAGCTGATTTCTCTCAGTCTTTCGGCTCTTCTTGCTGTTTGGTTGCCGGATCTTCTTCTAATTTGTGGAAGTGGCATAGGAGACTTGGTCACTTGAGCTTCGATCTCCTAGTGAGGTTGAGTTCTCTTGACATGATCCGAGGATTGCCCAAACTTAAGTTTGAGAAGGATCTGGTATGCCATCCCTGTTGCCACAGAAAGATGGTGGCTGCTTCCCATCCTCCAGTGATTTAGGTCATGACCACGAGACCCGATGAGCTACTCCATATGGACACTGTTGGTCCGGCTTGGGTTTAGTCAGAGGGAGGGAAGTGGTACGTTCTTGTGATCATGGATGATTTTTCTCGCTATTCTTGGGTGTTTTTCATGGAGGGCAAGGACGAAGCATTTTCTCATGCTCGTGACTTGATCTTGAGGTTGCAAACTGAGTTACCAAAGAATGCCATACGAGCTATCCGCAGTGACAATGGCACTGAGTTCTAAAACTCTCAGTTTGACACCTTCTGTGCTTCCTTGGGTCTTGAACATTAGTTTTCTTCGCCCTATGTCCCTCAGCAGAATGGTGTTGTTGAGCGCAAAAATCGGACTTTGGTTGAAATGGCCAGGACGATGCTCGATGAGCATAGGACTCCTAGGCGTTACTGGGCCGAAGCCATCAACACCGCCTGCCATGTTTCAAACCGCATTTTTCTTCGTGCTTTCTTAAAAAAGACATCCTATGAGTTGCGGTTTGGGCGTCCACCCAAGGTGAGTCATTTTCGAGTCTTCGGTTGTAGGTGCTTCATTCTTAAGCAAGGTAATCTTGACAAGTTTGAATATAGATCTTTGGATGGTATATTTCTCGGTTACGCTTCTCATTCACATGCGTACCATGTGCTTAATCTTGAGACTAACCATGTCGTGGAGACTTGTGAAGTCACCTTCGACGAAACCATGCCCTCTTCTATTTCGGTCTTTGAACGTGTAGGTGATGAAGAGATGGATGACAGCATTTTCGTTGAGGATGACAATGACGTCGATTGGGATGATCCCAAGCCATCTCAACCGGCTGCCCCGATCGAGCCAGCTTCGACCACTTCGGCTCACGGCCCTGAGCCTTCCACCTCTACTTCATGGGGTTCGTGCGAGCCGCTTCCTCAATCGACTGAGGAGGCCCTAGCTGTGGATGAGGGGGAGGCGACTTCATCTTTGGGTGCACCTCGACATATCCAGCAACGCCATCCTCCTCAGACCATGATCGGCGACATCGACGAAAGGGTAACGCGTTCCAAGTCTTATCATATTTTCCATTTCGCTCATTCTGCTTTCGTAGCTTCTTTTGAGCCTCGAGATATTGGACATGCACTATCTAATGCGATTGGGTTAATGCTATGCACGAGGAGTTAGAGAACTTTGAGCGGAACCAAGTGTGGGTTTTAGTTCCACCTCCACTAGAGTGCCACCCCATAGGTACAAAGTGGGTTTACAAGAACAAGCAGAGTGAGGATGGGGTGGTGGTGAGAAACAAGGCGAGATTAGTGGCTCAGGGTTTTTGCCAAAAAGAGGGAATAGACTATGAAGAAACCTTTGCTCCTGTTGCCCGTCTAGAAGCCATTAGGATTCTTTTAGCATTTGCAGCTTCGAAAGGGTTCAAGCTGTATCAGATGGATGTAAAGAGTGCCTTCTTGAATGGGTACATAGAGGAAGAGGTTTATGTGAGGCAACCCCCTGGCTTTGAAAATCCAAAGTACCTCAACCATGTTTTTAAACTCCACAAAGCCTTGTATGGTTTGAAACAAGCCCCGAGAGCCTGGTATGAGCGTTTAAAAGCTTTCTTGCTTGATAAAGGTTTTAGGATGGGGTCCGTAGATAAGACTTTGTTCCTCCTCAAGCAAGGCACAGATATCCTTTTGGTTCAGATATACGTGGATGATATAATCTTTGGTGGCTCTTCTCATGCTCTTGTTGCCAAGTTTTTAGATACTATGAGCAGGGAATTTGAGATGAGCATGATGGGCGAATTGACTTTCTTCCTCGGGCTGCAAATCAAGCAAACTCGTGAGGGGACGTTCGTGCACCAAGGCAAGTACACCAAGGACGTGCTCAAGAAATTTGATATGGGTGAGGCCAAGCCTCTTTCGATGCCCATGTCAACCACGACGGCCCTGGATGAGGACAAGGAGGGAGAAGCCGTGGACCAGAAGGAATACCGAAGCATGATCGGGTCCCTGCTGTACCTAATGGCGATGAGACTGGACATCCAGTTCGCAGTCTGCTTGTGCGCGCGCTTTCAGTCTTCTCCGCGCATGTCTCATCGTTAAGCCATCAAGCGGATCCTCAGGTACCTTCGTTTCACACCCGAGTTTGGTCTTTGGTTTTCAGCCTCCTCCTCTCTTTCTCTTTGCGGGTATTCTGATGCGGATTATGCTGGTTGTCGTGTTGAGAGGAAGTCCACTTCGGGGACTTGTCAATTTCTTGGATCTTCTCTTGTGTCTTGGTCTTCTCGCAAGCAGTCTAGCGTCGCCCAATCCACCACAGAAGCTGAGTATGTTGCTGCTACTGCTTGTTGTTCCTAGTTGCTTTGGATGATAGCTACTCTGAGAGACTTTGGGTTAGAGTTTAGGCGAGTGCCTTTGTTTTGTGACAGCACTAGTGTCATAAGTGTAGCCAAAAACCCAGTCCTTCACTCAAAGACAAAGCACATAGAAGTTCGCTTTCACTTCTTGCGTGACCACTATGAGAAAGGTGATATCGATCTGCACCACATTGATACTCAAAACCAGCTCGCAGATATCTTCACCAAACCACTTGACCAAGCCTAGTTTGCTCGCTTGCGAGGGGAGCTTGGAGTTTGTTTCCCTTTTTAGAGGAGGGAAACTTTGGTTGTTGTATTCTAGTTTTGCTTTTCTTTGTAGTTTAGCCTTTGTTTTTGTTTTTATATCATACTTGCATATCATATCATCATGTATCATATTGCATCCTGAGCTTCATCCTTATAGTAGCTAGATTGACACTATGCTCTTGTTGGGGATGTTATGGATATACATGATGTGCTTTTGGCTTAGGCTCCTCTTGATCAATTGATGCATGTTATGAGCTAAGCTTGTTTTCCAAACTGTGAACTTGATTAAAACTTATTGAAACATGAAATGTGTTCACCACTACTTGTGGCACTAGCATGTGTAGAATGTGTCGAGATCTTTTTCTTGCTTCATATATATGCTTAGTTGCTACGGCTCATACCTTGAGTTACACACTTGCTTGAGAAACTTGAATTTGTGCGAAAACTTGAAAATCAAACTAAGTGATTTGAAAAGATCGGGATGGGTCTGTACTATCCTATGTCAGAGTATCGAGATAGCTCCAAATTGCACTTATTGGTGAACTTGAGCTCTGTAATGGATACCGAGATCATTGTCTTAAGTTTCTGATTGCCTTTGGCATAGGCTTGACATGGTCGCTAAGTCAGGTTTTGATGGCACAGATAACCTCCCGCACACACTTGTCTGACAAACTTTGGTAATAAGCTGTATAACTCCGATAAATTTCAATTGGTGTCTAAAATTTGATCAAACCACAAGTTTGTCTCATGACATGATGTGTGAACTTTGTTTGGGGTAGTTCACTTTGCATACATGTGTAGCACAAGGTCGATCTCCTGTCTACTTTTGCTATGTGCTCCTTTGGTGGTGAACCCTCTTTTAAAATTGCTCAAACTTGATCAAAATTGCTTAAATGCCGTATTTCGTCTCATTTGGTCACTTTGAGCATTTGCTAGCACTTGTATGCGTTGCTATATATACATGATAGCATCAACTAGAGCCTCTTTTCAATCTACTTACTATAATCTTGAAGCTTCTGCATTCGTGCATTTCTGCATTCATAGCATGATTTGAGGGGGAGATGCAATCTTTGGGCTCTAGCTTGATAAGTGCATGTGTCAACAAGGGGGAGAAGTTTTCCACACTCACAATGACACAAGGGGAGAAATATTCAGAAAAGGGGAAGAAACTTTCAATTTCACCTAAAGTTGAGAGATATGCATTCATTTGAGAGAGATTGCACTTATTCAGGGGGAGTTGCATTTGAGGTGTTTTGCTAGATGTGTTGAGCCTTTGCCTCTTCTAGAGGGTCTAGCAGGTTTTCGGCTTTTCGAGCTTTGCTAGTGGTGTTGAGCCCGTTGCCTCTTCTTGAGGGCTAGCTTTGTTTTACTTGGTTGCGTCGAGCCGTTGCCCATGTCTTTGGGGACCAAGTTTTGCTCATTTTCAAATGACCCGGTTCTTGGCTTTTGTTCATTTGGGTGAGTTCTTTCTTTTCTCTTCTTTTTCTTTTTCTTTTGCTCAAGCTGTTCGTGTATTGGTGTTGACAATGCACTCATCAAGGGGGAGATTGCGAACACAAGGTTGACAAGTACCCTTGTGTGTTTGTTTTGTGATGAGTGATTGTCAATGTGATCCACGAAGTGGGTTGAGTGGTGACTAACCTTACCATGGCGAAAGCTATGTATGCGACATGTCTTTTGGCTTGTGTTGTGCAGGTGTGGAGCTCGGATGCGGTGGTCGACGGCGAGGTGAAGGTCAAGGAGGACGTGCCGTGCCGACAGACCGGGAGCGGTGAAGGACGGATGTGAGGCTTGGACCGAGGGACCCAGAGGCCGGGTGACTAGCCACGGTGGCTGACACTTGAGACACTGACAAGTGCAAGAAGACATGGAGTGACGGTGTTGACCGGGTCAAGACGGCGAACGCGTGAGTCGAGCGAGGCTCAGGAGGACTTGGCGGGTCGGCCGGTCGAGGACGGCGGTGACACGCGTCGGATGGCGGGGAACACGTATGGAGTACGCTACCCGCGGACGGTTTACGGGTTTGGGCCTCAAAACCCGGGCGGAGGTTCCGAGGAGGGACGGACGGCACGTGGCGGCATCGGGGAGTTCGCGTCGAGGCAAAGCTACCGGTGAGAAGGCGCGGTGGCCGTCGGATCAAGATTACACCGGGTTGGACAACAACGTCCTTGGGCTTAGCGGTTCAACTCATTTGTATCCAGGGGCAAAACTGGGAATGTGTAATAGCCCTGTTAAATAGGATGAGGGAGCCCCCATCTCCCTTACCTCCTCTAGTTTTCATTTTCTCCTTTAGGGTTTCTTCCTCTAGTTTGCTTCCATGTATGAGAGAGGTCCACAACTCAAATTGTGACTTGGTTTTGAAGGAATCGGTGGCCGTAACCACCGTATGCCCTCCGGGATTCATGATTTAGTTGTGTTCTTGATGTGATTTTGGTGTTCTTCATGAGCTCCTTTTGTCCCCTCTTGTTTCCCCTCTCGTTTCTTCATTTTGGGATGGTTTTGGTTCGTTCTTGTTGCCTTGGATCGATCAATGACATGAGTAGAAGCTTTCCACCGAAGGAAATCCACTAATTCCTCACGAGATCGTAGATCCGAGCAATTTAAGTTCTTGACCTATTTTTTGGGGGATTCTTCAATTCCTTCGATTCACGGAGTTAGAGTTTGTTTCGGGCCATGATCCTTTAGAGGTTGCCTTTCTACTCGCTTGTGAACCCTTATGCAAAGTTTCAAGTCATTTGGAGTTGATTTGATCAAGTTATGGCTTGATTTGATTTTTCCCGAGAAACTGCTCGTTCATACCGGACGCGTCCGATATGATCTAGGACGTGTCCGATATTTCTCACTTTGGAGTTTTGAGCTGAAATTTGGTGGAGACCTTCCCTTGGTGTCTAAAGAGCTATGGTTAAAATTTCATGATTTTTGGACACCATTTGACGGGGTTTTGGATTTTTCTCTTTTGGTCGGCTTGCTGCTGAAAATACCGGACGTGTCCGAGATCATACCGGACGTGTCCGAAAATACCGGACGTGTCCGATATTTGCAGGAGCAGTGCTGTTTTCTTTTGGGAGTTTGCTCGTTTGGGCTTCGATCTGTGTTCCGTTTGCTTTGTGGTGACCCGCTGTGTTCTGAGGGAGCATCCACCCTTCTCTAAGGTCGTGGTCATCAAGTCTTTCGTGTATGCTTTTTGGGGATTGATGTTGGGACAGTGGTCGAAGATTTCGAAAGAAATTTGAGGCTCCCATTCACCCTCCTCTGATCGCCGTTTCCGGTCCTTCACGTACGTAACTCTGCAGGAAGGCTGTTACTCGATGGTCCATCAGAGGTGCTGCGAGAACACTTCGCAGAGACACTCGGCATGCCGGAGGTATTGCCTACCGCAGGGCCAAACTTGCTGAAAGAAACCACTTTTTCAAGAGCGTGTCACCATGACACGTGTTTCATTAAGTAGAAGTACAATGGCCGAAAGAAACCACTCGGACAGCGAAGCCTTGAAGTCCGGAAAATTTCGGAGCCCAAGCGAATACTTCCTTTTTTTTCTCTACTAGAAGTTGTTATTTGCAGTAGTGTATGCTCCGGCCACCGATTTTGATCACGAATTAAAGGTCCATCTACAAGAATGTTTGGTTTCTTGTTTTTATAAGATCTAATCTAGTTAACATGTTTGTTGTATTTGCACTCCAAATTATAACATACGTAGTTCAAATATGGCTTCCTAAAAAATTTGGACACATGTCACTTTGGTATAGTAAAGAAAAGACAACATTGCAACGATAATTCGTGTTGGGGTTGGTCACGTTAAAAAAACATTGTAACTAGACGACGTTGAACAACTAAGACATCGTCCATCACGCATGCACACATGCATGTTAGATCGAATTACAAGCTATGTTACCTAATAAATCTAATTACAATATATTTTCCTAGTATAGAAATATATATTTATCCTATTACCTCTTAGAAGGTAATATATGATAATTGCTATCCAGATCGACAGTTCACGGTTATTTGGGAGTAAACTTACAAGATACCCATCTCGTAGAACCAGTGGAACCTAGTGCATAAAGCAGTGGCTGCAGGAACCTAGTGCAAAGAAACACACAACACTTGGCAGTATATCACCCTCCCCATATGTCCCCTCATGTAGTAGCCAGTGCATATATAACAGAAGATGTCATGCCTGTGCAGGAGCCGGTCCATCTTCATCAGGTGGAGTATAAGTACTAGTGCCTGCTAGTTCATATGCAAAGCAATGGGCTATTTGCAGTAGAAGCTGATGCAGTATCATCCTTCATATGGGCAGGAAGCTTTGCAAGTTTATGCAGCACCTAAGAGCTAACTAAATATTACCTTTTGGAGACATGAAGCAACATTTCTCCCCATGAGGGGAAGCTCATCATCAAGTTCATCTCTCAGAGTCAGTGTTCTTTAGAGCCTTCATGGACATGGACCTTTTTGAAATAAAAGGTAGGAGCTCTGCCACTCAATTAAGTAAGATAAAGAGTTTAGAGTTTTATGTACAAATGGCGCCCCCTGGTGCAAAACACGACGGTCCTAGGACCGAAATAGGAGATCAAATCCTGCTGCTAAAAATGGTTCACCCAGCAACATTCATCGCCCTACGTCTCTGCATTATATCCTCTTTTGCTAACGAGGCCACCTGTTGCGCCGTCATATGGGTGTTTTCGAAGATCCTCCTGTTCCTCTCTTTCCACAGGTTCCACACAATATAAATGAGGATCCCATTGAACCGCTTGCGGTCCTGTTTGGGCACCTTACTTGCCTCCTCCTCCGACCATTTGGTCATGCATGTAGGGTCCTGTTGTGGGAGATGCACCCTGAAATTCTCCCAGGACAGAACCTGGTCCCAAGCAGCTCTTGCGAAAGGGCAAAGCAAAGATAGATGAACTCCTGTCTCCAACGGCCCATTACATAAGACGCAGTGCTCCTGATGCGGCCACCCTCTCTCTCTCTCTCTGTAGATTGTCGGCCCTAAGAATTTTACCGTGCATGAGGATCCAGGCGTGTACCTTGCATTTATTTTCCGCATGTGCCTTCCAGATGAGATCATGCTCAAATGTTCGATGTGAGCCATGGAATTGTATTTTATATGCCAAGCGAGTGGAGTAAATACCATCAGGCGTCCACTTCCAAGTGATTGAGTCTTGCACATCATCCTGCAGCCACACATTTAGTAATCTGACCCATAGGTCAACAAACTCCTGTACTTGTGTAGATGTAGTGATCTGTGCCCGCAATGATCTGATCCAGTTCCCATTGAGTAGTTCCTGGCGTACCGTCCTATTTTTTCTGCGCACCAGCTTAAAAAGGTTGGGCGCTAGATACCTGGGTGCTTCACGTTCTAGCAAGGCATGGTGCCAGAACCAGGCTTTGTGACCATTGCCTATGGTGACCGTGGTGGAAGAGTTGAACAGAAGGCGATCTATGTCGTTACATGGTACTATTGTTCCCACCCATGGTTTGGAGTCATCAACCCATTCCTGCCACAGCCATCGTAGGCGTAGTGCTCTCCCAAATCTATCCAGATCAGGCACCCCTAGGTCCCCTAGATCTCTTGGCATGCAGATGGTTGGACAGTTGATGAGGCAGTGACCTCCATTGGCGTTCTCATCTCCTTTCCACAAGAACGATCTTCTGATTTTGTCAATTTTCTTCTTTGCCCAAACCGCTAGAGGGAACACGGTGAGATGGTAGGTGGGCATTGAGGATAGCACCGTGGTGACCAATGTTTGTCGGCCTGCTCTGTTAAACATTTTGCCTTTCCATCCTAGCAATCTCTGTCAAATGCGCTCTATTAGAGGCTGAACGTGGATCTTCTGAAAGGATCTCGTATGTAACTGCAGCCCCAAGTAACGGCACGGGAAGGAAGCTCTCGTTCTTGTGAAGGAAGCCAGAACATGATTGAGGTCGATGTCTTGGCATCTGATCGGGTGGACAGAGCTCTTATGCATGTTTATATGTAGGCCCGAGACTGAGCCAAATGCATGTAGGATTGCCGTGGTGGCTTCGAGGTCTTCCTTGAGCGGATTGATGAAGATTGCTTCATCAACAGCATAAATGGATGTCCTCCATCTTGCCGCCGGCAGTGGCAAAGCGGTGAGCGCACCGTGTTGTGTAGCCATGTCTAACAGGTGCTGCAACGGGTCCATGGTGAGAATAAACAGTATGGGTGATAGGGGTTCACCCTGTCGAACTCCCCGCCTATGGCTGAAGACCGGTCCCTGTTACCCATTAAGCAGCACTCCTGATGAGGAGGTGCGGAAGAGGATCGATACCCACTCACGCCAGCGTGGTCCGAAGCCGATCACCTGCATTACCTCAAGGAGGTAGGGCCAACTGACCGTGTCGAAAGCCTTGTGAATGTCGAGCTTCAAGAAGATAGCGGGCAATTTCTGCTTCTGTAGGGTGTGCACTACGTTTTGGACGTAGAGGAAATTATCGTGGATGCTGCTTTTTTTTTTTTATAAAAGCGCTTTGGCATTTGGAGACTAAGGAGTCTAGTATCGGCGCCAATCTGTATGCCAACAATTTGGCAAAATTTTTTGCGACGTTGTGTATCAGGCTGATGGGACGGAAATCTGTTACACGCGTGGCATCCATTTTTTTGGGGAGCAGGATGATGTTTGTTGAATTTAGTCTTTCAAAACCTTGGGAATTCAGCCAGAATATGCTGTTGATTGCCGCTGTGATGTCGTCCTTGATTATTTCCCAGCAAGTTTTGAAAAAGAGTCATGTGAATCTGTCCGGACCTGGCGCTTTATCAGACGGCAGGCATGGAGTTTATCGTTTCCTTGATCTCTTCCTGCGTGAACGGTGCCTCAAGTGCTGATAGGTCTCTTGGGACATATCCAAGCGCTTCCCAGTTGAAGGTCCTCCCTCTCTGTGTAACTGAGCCTAGGTGGTCTGAGAAATAATCGGTCACCACTTTTTCCTTGTCATTGTGCACAACTGCCACGCCCCCATCCGTGTGTAGGGAGTGGATGTAGTTTTTCCTTAATCTTGTGCTGGCCCTGATGTGGAGATATTTTGTGTTCGCATCCCCGCTGCGGATGTATGCCAATCTCGACCGCTACCGGATCCTGGATTTTTCTATGGCTGCAAGTTCGGTGCTCCTTGCTTTTAAGCGTCGGCGCAGTTCGTTTTTCTTGGTTCGTGAGCAGCCTGTTCTCCTGTGCCGCTTCCAATTGTAACAGGACCTCTTTAACAATGGCCAACTGCAGCCGCGTGTCCCCAGCCTTCTCTCTGCGCCACCTCCTGATGCCTTTTGCTAGCCTTGCCAATTTTGTGTTCAGCCGCTTGAGAGGTAAGGTAGAGTCGACCGGTTTGCTCCAAACTGTTGAACCGTCTCCTTGAACTCATCCATATTCACCCAAAAATTCTCGAATCGGAAGGTTGAATTTTGGTAGTGCTCTATGTCCCCTTGCAGGAGAAGCCAGGTGTGGTCTGTCATTAGGGAAGGTAGGGAATGAAGGAAGCATGTTGGGAAGGCTAATTCCCATTCCAGGGTACATAGGAGCCTGTCGATTCTTGTGAGAGTGGGCCTGTCCTGTTCATTACTCCAGGTAAATCAGCAACCATTGAGACCTATTTCTTTTAGGTTCAATTCGTCGATTACTACTTTGAAGGCACCCATTAGACGACGGTTTAGATTCACATTGTTGTTATCTTCCACCTGGTAGATCAAGTTGAAATCCCCAAGGATCGGCCACCTTCCATGAGCTGGCCTGGGAATTGATTTGAGCTCTTGGAGGAATTGCAGTTTTTTAGCATCACCTTGTGGTCCATATACCACAATAAACTGCCATTTGATCCCATCAGCCTTCATGGTGCAGGTTGCTGTCACGGCGTGTGTAGATAGATGGACGTCTGATAGCTGGAAGTAATCCTCATTCGCCGCTAGAAGGACGCCACCTCTAGTTTGGGCTGCAGGTAGCACAATGAAGTTGTCTGTGAATTTGGCACCCACTGTCCGCTTGACGACGTCCGCATCAACATTCTGTAGCTTTGTTTCATGTAGGCACACAATGGAGGAAGCTGTGTCCTTAACTAGCAGGCTTACAGCATCTTGCCAGACCACGTCATTGAGCCCACGCACATTCCAGCAGAGTATGTTACAATTTCTTTGCGACATGGAAGACCAAATTTGTCCCAGCAGTGAGAAGTCGGAGAGCTTGGCAGCGTATCATAAATAAGGATATGCAGCTAAACTGACTCTGAATGGCCACAGCCTTGTTGATCGACTGAAACGAGCAGCAGCCGGCTGACTGGAAGCCCCTGGCTGCCGGCGCTGAAGAGTGTATCCGTGTGTGGCAACAGCAGTACAGCGACACCAAGTTACATGACGACTAAGGCGTTGCAGAGGTCGCTTTGGTGATTTTGGGCCCCTGGCCAGCACCCACACACCCTTCACAGGCCATAAACTGAGGTTGACAGACCACCATGAACTGACGATGACGAGACGACTGAAACTAAGATACAGATGGTTGATGCTTAACATGAGTGATATGGAGTGTCCCTTGCGCTGAGTCTTGCTGCCTATGCCTAGGAGTAGCCAGCACCTGTGTCGCCGTCGACGCCGCACGAATCTGTTCGCTAATGCTGAAATTTGGCTTATGCTGATGCTTATGCTGAAATGTTGTGAGAGAAAAACACTGTTCTATGGCTGAGTGCAGAATAAGCTGAAGCGAACAGGGCTCTGCTGAAGAGCCTAAAGTAGCCAAGTAGTGCGTCATCCGCCGACTGGTCCTCCTCCTCCACGAAGCCAAGCTTCTTCATGAGGACTTGGCGAGCTTTCGCCTGGGCGTCTTCGCGTGGCCAGGATGCTGCCGCGATGGGGCAGGAGCCTGCCTCTTCCGGCGCCTTGCGGCCACAGCCCGCTGCGGCGGCCCTTGGAGCAGCGGCGTGGTGGTCTGGTGCATGACTTTGCTGATGAAGCTGGCCGCTGGGTTCTGTGGTGGGGGAGCTTATTCCGTCACTGTTGTTGGCGACCGCTGCTTGCGTGGGCTGCGTCTGGAGTAAACACAGTTGGGGCTGAACCTCCTGTGTTGAGGCAGGCAGGAGCGGGGCGCGCCGTGTCAGGATGGTATTGGAGCCGGCGCAGCTTGAGGAGATGCCAGTTGGTTGTTTACCTCGGTGGGAGGGAGCTGGGTGCCTGTGAGACAAGGGTGGGGGATCCGGTGACACGGAGTCAAAATCAATTAAACCTGGAACAGCCAGCGGGTGTGGCGATCGGCTGCTGTTATCGTCGTCAGGACGGCCGGGGTTGCCCCCCTCTGGGAGTTGCTGCTGTCGACATTCAGTGCTGGAGTTCTGGGCGCCCTTCTTGGTGTGGAACGTTTGCGGGCACTTCCGTGACGACCCTCTTGGCGCTCCATAGTGCGGCCACGGGTGATGCTCATCGGTATCGCTGGTGAAGCAGTTGGAGCGGCCGGAGGAGTAGGCGGGGCAGCCCTCGTGACCGGCGATGCAGGTGGCGTTGCCGTGGGAGCAAACGCTGTAGCCCCTGCGTCCACCTTCGCAGGGGTCGCTTGCAGGCCCCCTTCCCTCGCGCCCTGTGGCAGGGTTCCATTGGGCTCTGAAACAGGCGACGAGATGGGGTTGACACCTTCCTGCCGTGTCGAATGGAGCAGCTGATCGCACGGCTGGGTAGGTGGGGACGTCATCTCCCCATGGGGCTCCATCTCTGGTGTCGCCGTGTCGACGAGGAACACCTGGCCGATCTCTGGTGTCGCTTGTCTGTCTGCCGGGGCAGCTTGCGGGCCGACGTCGCTGGTGCCGTGGACTGCTGTGCGCTGGGTGTACCTGCGGCGTCCGTCGGGCGCGGTTGGTCTGTCGCGTCGGCCATGCCTTGACTCAGAGCGTTCTCTCTCACTCGTCCGCTCGGGGGCACGAGAGAGGCTTCGGAGCAGGCTTGTTCCCCAGCGCTCGCTCTTTCCATCACGGCGGCCGCGGCGTTCATTGTCATCGTAGGGGAGAATGCGCCAGGGCCAAATGCAGAATTCAAGGTTGCCCACAGGAAGCCTTTTCGAGGCCACCGCGGTGTCACGGTGGTGCGGGTACTTGAAGATGGCGAGGAAGATTTTCCGGCCGGTGTCGTGACACCCTGACGTCTCCCCGCTGGACTCCGAAGCAGGTCCGGAGCGCCTTCGCAACCTCCTCTGTTTTCACATCGCTGTGGCCTCTGCATTGACCGAGCACCACGGCGCAGGAAGATAGGCGCACAGCTTCTTCTTCCATCGCGTCGGTCGAAGCTACCACTGGGCTGGTGACCTCTGGGCGGGTCGCGGGGTCCCCAGTGGCCGGCATGGTGCGGCACGGTAGGGGTGGGAACTCGCTGGGGTCCGGTGGGGGCGGAGCAGCGGGAGCATGCGGGCGCCGAGCAGAGCGATGCGGAGCTTGGTTGCAGTCCCTGGCTTTTATGGCCGAACCTCCTGCAACTGATGCAGCGGACCGGCTCTCTACAATCTGCTGCCCGGTGGCCAACAACATGGCATCGGATGCATTTACCTCTGAGGGCTTCCATGAATGCAGGATTCGCCGGAGCTGCACGCTTCTTCTGTAGTACCTTCGTCCATCCGTCTTCATCCTCCTCGGGTCGCGTCGCAGCGGGTTGACCAGGCATAGTCGCGTGGCGGCGCGCGGGGCTGGTGGCCTCCAGCTTGCCGCGGTCGCCTTGGGAAGTAGCGCCGCCATAACTGCAGCTTGGGTCACGCACCGCGGCGTGTGCAGGCGTACGTCTGATGCAGGATTTCTTGGGTGGGGGATAGAGCCTTATGGCCATGGACCATCCTTACAGGTTTTCATGACCAACTTTTGTAATTTATGTTTTATGCAAGGTTCTCACACATCTGTCTGTGTTGGGAAGGTCTCTGACAAATAGAGATTCAACCTAAAGAAACAAATGCTGGCCCATGTACATTATTATCATGATACAAGACATATAGAAAATGGTAACATTATTTAGTCAGGATGGGATTGTCATCTTCTGCCTAGCGTACACTGCAGAGGCCTGTTTGTAGGATTTTGCTATCTAAATTCTGGACGTGCTGCCTAAAACAAAGATGTTTTTACTAGTTAGGTTAAGTAGGGTCTGAAATTTTGCGATACGTTGGGCAAGCTGTTTTTTTGGCTCTGTTCGGTTGGTAGAATTTTGACTGAAACTGACTGAAAAACACTCCGACTGAAAAAAGAAGCCGAACAAGCCGAATATGGGCAAGCCGAACGGGGCCAGCGATGAATCTAGAGTGGTGTGAAGTCATTCACATCCAGCTTCCTTCACATGTCATAAGCTGTAGTACTCAAATATGTCAGTGACTAAGACAAACTTAATTACGACACAAATTTGGTTTTAGCAAGTAAAACCATAGGGCAGAGAAGGAAGGGAAGGTACAACGAGTACTAGCTAACTGACTGGATGATTGTACAGAATTTCAGAATGTACTTCACAGGGCCAGTTGGAGCACAACGGTAGCACTTTCTCTAATTTTCTTTCGTACACAAATACTGAAAAGTTGCATCCACGTAGCCTGATTAAATCAGTTAACTGCGATGAGAATGTATCCATCCAGTTCTATATGCAAACACGATGGCAAAGATTACTTGAGAATGATTGCACGAGAGACCACCCGAGATCCTCTTGCGCAGCAATGCTTCACTTCACAGTTTCAGACTTGCTGCTGCTAGTTGTTCACCGGTTCATTCTTGACTTCACTTGCTGCTGCTAGTTCTTCACCAGTTCACTCCACTTGCTCAGCGTTCACCAAAAAATCTTCACTTTCATCTCATATAAGCTAGAGGTGTATGATGACTGTTCAGTCCATACATTTCATTGTATATCCACCAGCCACTCCACTACTAAAACTCATCACACAAAAAGCGGCCAAACTGACACGATGTAGACCTCAGACACGAACATCATAACTATTCTTGAAGTTTGAGCAAAAGATACATTACCACTGCATCCCAAATTACATCTGCCACTTTGCACTGTTATTATTCTCACAACAGCAGCTTGTGTTATTATTCTCACAACGGCGAAAATAACTACTAGAGGCCCCGTTCGCGTGCCCTTAAACCCGGCTTGATACGCTTCTTTTTTCATCCGGAACAGTGTTTTTCTCTCACAAATTCCTTCAGAATTCCTTCAAACCATCCAAATTCCTCCAGAACCATACCATCCGAACGGGGCCAGAAAGTACCGTTTCCAGGATTAGTTGGTAGCCTGCATGGTTGTACTGTTGCAACAGAGATACTCTAAATGTCTACTAGGTTCTAATCTCTAAGCGCTAACAGCGACACTGCAAACATCAATAGGGACGGTGCCGACCCCTGCGGCTGTTGTTACTACTACCACTTTCATCTCCCCTCTGTCGCCTTCCACCAGAGCTGGATCCACCACCACCGCTGTCACCATTATGACGACCACCTTTCTGTGGCGGAGGCGAAGTCATAGGCACAGGCTGCTGCCCTGCAGGCTGTGGTCTGCCAAAGACCAAGGAAAATATGAAGGGAATCAACAGGGTAATATCACTGCAACAGTTGGTTCATAGAACTGCTCTTAAGATCTAAGATGAGACGAAGAAAAAATGATGCAAGGACCAAAGAAAATTTCACAAAAACTACTTCTACAACAGAGATACTCTTTTCACCTAGATTCTCTAGGTCTGCCTCTTGTCAAATTTAAGAGCCACAGATACTAAATAAATTACATGTGTTTTAACAGAGACAAGGCATTTGGTAGGTGTGCCACACTTTTTACATCCCTCAGTTACTACTGGATAACTTTATGTTATAAGCACACATTGATCGAACCATTTCTTCTCCGTAAACAGATGTATTAACGACAAACCACCATATGTTTATCAATGGACTCCCACCAACAGGTTTACAACGACAACATTGGGGACCAGATGTAGCGGGTGTTGGGCTTACGCTAGCAAATCAATGTAATGTAATGTATGCTGTATAAGCTTTATAGAATAATACTTAGGATAGAAGAAATACTTACATGTATACAAGACGGCCATCTGGTAGAACCATTGGGATCATAGTTGAACCTAGAGGAGCACCTGGAACATACAACATTGGCTGCACAAGTATGAAGAATGTCAAAGATAAACAGTAGTTAGAAGATATCACCCTCCTGTATATTTATTCCCTCATGCATTGGGATGGTTTATAAATTATAAGATTTCATCTACCTGTGCAGCTTGAGCACCAAGCACACCATAAGCACCTGCCACTCCATTTACATGTGGATTGTAAGCGCCTGCCAGGCCATTTCCAAGTGGATTATAAGCTCCCATCGGTCCATATCCAAGTGGGGTATAACTTGGGAGCAATGGACCTCCTTTAGGTACTGATGTCGTATCATCCTTCTTTTCAGCAAGAGGATTTGCAAGTGAGCAATCCAGCAGGTGACCTGATGGACAAAAAAATTATGGCCTTCTGCATACATGAAGCAAAACTGACTAGCTATAGAAGGATGGTAGATAAGGAAACTCACCATCAAGTTCGTATCTCTCAGTGTCCTTTAGAGCCTTCATAGCCATGGATCGTTCTTTGAAGTGAACAAAACCATACCGATTTTCATGACCAGCTTTTGCAGCAGGAAGAACAACTTTTGTAACTTCTCCAAGGTGCTCAAATAGCTTTTTCAGTTGCTCTTGAGTAACAGTCTTGGGCAGGTTTTTTACATATAGTGATTTAACCTGAAAAAAAAATGGACATTCATATACAATATCATGATACAAGAAACATAAAAGGTACCATTTCCTCATGTGGGTCCAAATACAATATCATGAATTCATGATAGAAGAAACATCAAATGTATCACTTTGTCATATGGTGCTCAGAACCTGTGCAGTAGAGGAAGATTCACCACCATTCTTAGTATCTGCCCAGTTGACATTAGGGGCATTTTTATCTAGTTTGAATTCTGGGGTAGACATCTTCTTCTTAGCATACTCTGCGCAAGCCTGGTTGTAGTATTCAATAAAGCCATAACCCTTGTTTGTATCTGAACGTGGTGCCTACAATAAATATACATTCAGATCAGAGTAATAAAATAGCTGTAATGATGCACGCAGCACGCTAAAATAGTTGAACCATCCTAGTATTGTATCCATACCTTCACGAGATTAACTTTTAAAACTCCAGGACCAACTTCCTCCACTGCTTCTTTGAAATCATCCTCTGTCCA
This sequence comes from Miscanthus floridulus, assembly GCF_019320115.1. NCBI lineage: Eukaryota > Viridiplantae > Streptophyta > Magnoliopsida > Poales > Poaceae > Miscanthus > Miscanthus floridulus. The sequence continues at coordinate 3,676,714 of NC_089593.1, read as the reverse complement.
CTTATAGGGTATGTTCCCAATAAATAGCCTGTTCTTAGCCTGGGAGGAAGAAACTCTTATCTTTTTTCCCTGTTATTACAAGAATCATAATAATAGGGTTCTAGTTAGTATCAAAATACAAGATACATGAATCAGGTATTAATGAGCCAGGAAGTACAAGCATGCATTCATGTTCTTTGGGTTGTAAAACTAAGTTTGCATAATATGTAGTCACAAATATTTTAAAAGGACCCCCAAATTATTTTTTGAAACATAATCTACAACCATCCATGATTCTGATTTATGAAAATATAACTGAACACAGGGGTCTGCAATTAGTCACAAGGTTCTGTATTTCAAACTCAACAGTGGAACTGGCGCAAACTTTTTTTAAAATGCCAAGTGGATATGAGTGTAATCATATAACCTTGTACTTTGCTATGTTTCAATCTGATCCATGAAACTAAACATAAAGTCCATAAAAATACAGTTTTCAACTTAGTTCCCTACTTGGGAAGATCTGTCTTATCAAATACTTGCTTTATCACATACACCCATCCTGTTGTAAAAAAATCAATATAAATAATGGCAATAATGGATAACATGAAGATCAACTATGAATTCAACCTAAAACAAACCTTTAGATCTTTATTGTTCAACTTCTGGATGGCCTTTAAAGCTAGCTCTTTAGTTCTGAAATTGACAAAAGCATACAGCTTACCACCCTTTCCTGGCATTCGCACCTGCAGAAAAGAAAATAAAAAGGAAAAGACTCCAAATTTAGAACAAAACAAATGCAAAAGCTAGCACAGAGAAAGCAGGTAGTACTCACTTCCACTACTTCTCCAACAGACTCGCAGAGTTTTTTGAGATCGTCAGAAGAGACATCAGAGGTGATGCCCCCAACATAAACTTCGGATCCATGAGGAGGAAGAGCAAGAAGTTCAGCATGACTCTCTTTTTCATCCTCATCCTTATCGGCATCCGCCATTTTACTGTCATGTTTAACATCAACTTGACGTGCAGCTTCAGTTTGTTCATACTCCTCTGGCTCTTCATACTCGACCTCCTCCTCAACTTCTTCATACTCAACTTCTTCCTCTTCATCTACCTCATCAGGATCATCAAACTCCAAATGGTCTGGTTGTTCGACCAATTCAGCTGATTTTGTGGAAGCAGCATTCTCTGTACACCTCGGCATACTTCCAAAGCTCAAAGTTCCAAGGAAACTTTGGAAAGAACAAAGGAACGACCAATATTGGGGGAGCAAAGTGATGATGTATGGATAGGAAGAAAAACAACAGAAACAGCTAGAAAAATTATACTTAATAATCTGCAACTGGGTTCAGCCATGGGTATCCAAGTGGGAAATGGGATCACAAAGTAAGCGACTGTTAAGGAACGAACGCAGAAATAGCAGTATGCGCAGATGGACTGTATGGAAGGCTTTCAAGAATGCGATAGCATCGACCGCGTGAGCATGCAAAAGTGGGCAAGCAAAGACGATGCTATCTGAAGTATAATTGAACAGGCTGGTGTAATTGCAAGGTACCAACATTCCATGAGGAATGGAAGGAAAGAAAAAGGAAAACAAAACAGGAATTAGAGAACAATGTACATAATATGAGAAAAAAAACAAGACCTCAAGTAAACAGCAAAAGTAGCGGATAATCTGACTAATAATGACAAAACATGCGGAAACTGGTCATTCTGTCAATATAACTTGAGCAACTTTCACACTTATGCAAGTATCGTTGCTTTATCTTGAAATTTTACTTCTATGCATTCGAAAATTAAACTCATCTTCTTCCACACAAACATAGCAGCCATCTAATCGTGTTATAGTCAAACATTTCATTCGAGCACAGAACACCTCAGTCAACATAATAACAAGATACAGTGCATTATATAAACTATCGTTCTCCGTAATAATCTGTAACTGGGTTCATCCATGGGCATCCAAGTGGGATATGGGACCTCAAAGTAAGCGACTGTTAAGGAACGAACGCAGAAATAGCAGTATGCGCAGATGGACGGTATGGAAGGCTCTCAAGAATGCGATAGCATGAGGAATGGAAGGAAAGAAAAAGGAAAACAAAACAGGAATTAGAGAACAATGTACATGATATGAGAAAACAAAAAACAAAACCTGAGCCCAAGTAAACAGCAAAGTAGAGGATAATCTGACTAATAATGGCAAAACATGCAGAAATTGGTCATTCTGTCAGTCTATAACTTGAGCAACTTTCAGAGTCACTTATGCAAGTACCTTTGCTTTATCTTGAAATTTTACTTCTATGCATTCGCAAAATTAAACTCATCTTCTTCCTCACAAACATAGCAGCTATCTAATCGTGTTGTAGTCAAACATTTCATTTGAGCACAGAACACCTCAAGTCAACAACTCAACATAATAACAAGGGTCATACAGTGTCTTAGATAAACTATCGTTCTCCTCAGATCTAGGGGCGGAGCCAGCAAAGGACATGGGTGTACACATTCATACCCGATAATTTTTGGGGGAAAAAAAGTCGGAAGATAGTAGGCATATACACTACAGTGTAATCGGATTAGACGCGAACACAAATGGATTAAGTTAGGGTTCGGGTGCTCGGTCTCGCGCAGCGGTAACGGAAGAGGAGGGGTGTGAGTACCTGGTGGGTGCTCTTCGCCGGCGAAGTGCCCGAAGATGGAGACCTGGTCACCTCGCGTAGGGCGGCGGCGGCGGCGACGGCGTCGGTCGCGCCGCACGTGAGGGGAACGGGAGAACCCCACGAGAGGAAGAGGGAGAAAGAAAGAGTTCGCGGGAGAACAAAAGGCCGGCCCGCAATGAGCAATCGGTCAGGCAGCGTCGCTCGTCTCGTAACTTGGGCCTTGGGCCTTGGGCCAGGACGGGGTTGCGGGCGAGGTCCGGTGGCACGACAAAAGCCTATGCGGGCTGGCACAGCTCGTTCAGCGACGCGAAGGTATGATTTCTAGCGGAAGGAGTCCAATTTACGATCGTCCGATTTTTTTTTCCTGATCTACAATATTAGTTTTTTTAACCGCTCTCAATTTTTTAAAACCGTACACTTTTACACCTTGGCAATTTTGACGGTGGTTTTGCTGATGTGGCGCCACGTCAGAGAAAGTTGAAAGTTCGAGGAGATAAATTGGGCTAAAAATAGTTTTATAACAAAATCTAAAATTTAATAAAAAATCAAAAAATATTCAAATATATTTTTACATGGAAAAATAATGCAATAAAAAAGCCTAAACCTTGTTTAATATTGAAAATTCATAGAAACATTATTTTGTCTCAAAAAATTATGAAACCTATTTTAGATTTTTCTAAAATCATGCTCTATGTTATGGTGCCTATCTTGAAATTGTTTGAATCTTGATGGACTTAATTTTGTGCTTATTTGCTAATAGTAGCTCTCATATCTATTATAATTAGTCAACATTGATCATGGGAACTAAATAGAAGTGTCGGTGAAGCATTATCAGGACCATACTGGGCACCGGTCCCCTGCCCTAGATAAATTTCCAAGTAGTTGTGTTAAACTAAGTAGCTACATGCACCCTGCCCCACACATGCGAGCATGTGTGAACCCTTTGTTTAATATACTTTAATAAGTTTTACAAACTATTAAATTTAATTAAGTTTTAGTGCAATGAAATATGGAGAGTAATGTGGAAGAAAAAATCTAGATGGTAGCACATGGGTCATGATATTTGTACAAATTGAATCAAGTGACATAAACAAGATATTTTAAGCTATGCACCATAGCATAGAGCATGATTTTAGAAAAAAAATCTAAAACTAGTTTATAATTTTCCGAGCTAAAACAAACTTTTTATGAATTTTCTAAGAATAACCCGGGTTTTAGGATATATTTAATTGTATTAATTTTGCATTAAAAATATTTCGATAAGTTTTTGAATTTTTTTATGAATTTTTAGATATTTTTAATAAAAATATTTCTAGTCTGATTTATCTCCTGATGTGGCGCCATATCAGCAAAACCACCATAAAAACGCTAGGTTGCAAAAGCAAACGGTTTTAGAAGTTGAGAGAGGTTAAAAAACTGGTTTCGTAGATAGAGGGGAAAATCGGACCACCGCAATAGTCAACGAGGTAAATTGTCGGCGAACACTGTGCGGGCCCAAGATGGAAACCCAATTATGTCGCCCATAGTGAAAACACAAATTGTTTCTTTTCTTAGCTCCGAGCGAGACATATTGTTTCTCACGTCACGGGAGACTCATCAATTCCTTCTCTTTCCTCATTAAACTGTAGATCTAGGTCCAAATTACCTGCAAAATCCAAATCCTCTCTGATTTTAGTTGCAAGGAAGTTTATATCCAGCCACCACCGTATCTGCAGCGAAATTTTGAGAGAGAAAAATCGGCCAACAAGATATTAGTAAGGTAAGAAAGTTAGAGCATCTTTAAGAGTACCCTATTTTTTTTTATAATCCTTAGTTTTTAGTAAGAATGGGAAAAAATCTCTCTCCAACAACTCCTAATCTATGCTCCTAAAATTTAGGCACTTGGAAATCCTCCTCCATCGCCCGTAACTAATTTTGCGCGTAGTAGTGGTTACGCGGATATCGGTCAATTTAAAGGTGTAAGGGTGTGGAAAATGATAAGAGTTGATGCAAATGTACAGGGTGACTTTTTCCAATTGTAAAAGATTAGGATGATGGATTAGGAGTTGTTGTAGAGAGTTTTTTCTCATCTTACTAAATACTAAGGATTAGAAAGGGATTTAGATAACTCTCGGAGATGCTCTTACGCGGTGCTCTGTTCCCCGCGCGTTTTTTTTTTCTTCTTCTCCGACGACAGACGCCGCACCGAATACGACCTTCACCTTCGCGGTTCCACGTCTTCCTACGCACGCACCTCCTCTGGTTGGGCCTCCTCATCGGCTACCTATAGGTTTTTAGGAGGAAAAATTATGATACTCTTGGAGATGCTTTGAGCATATCAAGAGTTCCTAAAACACACTCCTAATCTAGGATTTTTAGTAAAATTGACAAATATACATCTCCAATAGCTCCTAATACTAGCTCCTAATCTTTTAGGAGTTGGAAAAACTGAGCCCATAGCGTGCAAAGTTACGCGCGATTGTGCGACCGCGGATCCTGCTCCATGCCTCCACCGACCTCTCGCCTCTCCCCGCGGCGCTCGATAGCTTCTCCGATGGGTACCACTCTCTCGACCTCGTCAGGCGCCGCAAGGTCCTCCGTTCCCTCTCCATCGAGTACGACATGGAGGCAGATCAGGGAAGGAGGGTGTCGTATCGGCGCTGTACAGGATGGAGTGGGGGCTCTGGGATGCACTCTGGCCCGGTACGTCTGTGCATCTAATCCCAATAGGCCATGACTGCGGCCAATGCCAAGCCAGGTGGTGGCTACGTCGTCGCTGACTCGCTAGTACTCATGCTGCCGTGCTTCTGGTCCGACGACTGGCTCTGGCCCTGCATGATTTGCGAACGAGGTGCTGAGGAGCGCCGTACCGTCCAGACCACCCGCGTGGCGGAGCCCTTTTCCTCTCCGTAAAGCCACAAGGAAGCCGGTCATGGAAACTTTTCTGTACATTCTTGTTTCTCAGGAAGAAGATGATGGAATTTACAAAAATGCTACCGAACTAACATACTGTACCTAAAATAAGCAATCACGTAGTTTTGGAGTGTTTTTTAGAAACTGTTGGAGAAATCCTTCTTTTATCATCCTAATACTTTTTAGCGGCTTGGGAAACTTTATAGTTTAGGGAGGAATTTATTAGGTACTCTTGGAGATGATCTTACAATCCAATGCATGCATTTGCTTATGTCAGGACCGAGATTTTCTGATATTTTATTGAGCGGGCTGTTACACGACGCCCGGATCTTATTATTCCTCTCTGTTTAACGAAGCCCACGTTGCCATGCTTATCTCTAGCCTCATATATAATGCAACCATCCTACTATATATACATGCAACCCAATCTGCAAGGCTGCAATGCAACCAACCACCACCAAAATCACCTAGATTTATTATCCATCTGCTTTTTCCGCTCCGTCCGGCCGTCGCTGCGGCAGGTTTGCACGTACGTACGTACGTCCGTCGTCGATCTTGGCGGCTCTCGCCCTGTCGTCTGCTGCGCGGCAGCTCTCGCGCTCCGCCTCCACCATCTTCATGCGCGAAGTGAGCGGCTCCCACAAGCTCACCATAGACGGCTACCACTACGCCACATTCGCACAGTACGAACGGGGGCATTTTTTACTGTAGCGGCGGCTGGAGTTGGGGGCGCCTCTACAGTGGGGGTCCTCGGGCCCCAGCAGCCCAGCCGCCCCTACAGATGGCTGGTAACCTGAGCCGCCCCAACAGTTGGGGCTGATTTGTAGGGGCGGCTCAATCACCAGCCGCCCCTGTAGTGACCATTTGCAGGGGCGGCTGCCACCGGCCGCCCCTGCTGTTCGACTGTAGGGGCGGCTGAATCACCGGCCGCCCCTACTGATGGCGCACGAATAAATAGCAGCCACCCCTTCTTCCACCTCGGGACATACTCTTCTACCAAAAAAAATGTTGGGAGGCCTTTGGCTCCTCCTAAAAATTGCTCTACTAAGGGGGAGATTTTGATCTCAAATCCTTTGGTGGAGAGGCTCTAAAAGGTAAGGAAATGCTTCTCCAACTCTTTATTTGAAGTTTAATTCGTTGGTTAATGAGTAATTTGATTTTTGATTTTCTCTCTCTTCCATGGAGCTTGAGTTAGTTATGAGTGAAATTGGACCCTAATTTTCACTATACTAGGGTACATTAGGTAGGGAAGTAAGATTGCACCCTTTGTTAGTACATCTTTATTGATTTTAGTGTAGTATTAGTAAAGTTTGATGCATGTGTCATGAAACCCTATATCTAGATCGAGATCTAGGATTTTGTTTTTTATTCTTTTTCAATTTTTTCTTTATGTGACTAGGGTTTGCATGTAGGTGAATGTGTAAGATTTTAATTGTTGCTAATGTGTAAAATATCCTCTACCATGGCTACTAATTATCATTTAATATTTATTTTGATTCCTTTCTATAATGTATGTTTTTAATTAGTTATGGATAAATAGGTCATTAATTAATTATCCTCTACCATGAAATTGGAATGGAGTTTGCATGAAAGGTAGTGGATGAAATATTAAATGTTGCTAATTGTTTTCTTTGAAATTGTTTATTTGAACCAATTAATTTATATTTTAAAATATTTATGCATTAATAGTCAATTAATTAACTATCCTCTACTACCATGGTGCGTGTCTCAGGTATATACAATTATTCTCGAGTAATATTCTTTTTTGGTTGTTTTGTTTCTATAAGATGGACTACAAGAACTTTTTGATGTATGATTCGTTAAGACACGATGCTCTTTTCCGTGATGAGGTGGACAAATTCATCAAAGCCGCAGAGAAGCATGCAGCGACGTTGAAAGAGAATAGTGACATGATTATTTGTCCATGCAAAGATTGCAAGAACCTTATTGTATTTCGAGATGTGAGTACCATCAAAGAACATCTGATTAGGAGAGGATTTGTTCCGGACTACATAGTGTGGATTCATCATGTTGAAACAGTGGTTGTTGATGACAGCGACGAAGATCTAGTTGATGAAGCTGAAACCCAAGCATACTTGTCCCGATTCACAGACGATCTTGAGCAACAAATGGATCGTGACTATGGCAATGAACAAGGTGGTGACTTTGGCAATGAACAAGGTGGTGATGATGCTGGTGGTGCCAGCAATGATGGCGAAGCACGTGAGGGGATGCAGATGATGGTGACAACTTGGATGAAATACTTGGGGCCTTTGGACCAGAAATATTAGAAAAGAGCAAGAGAGGTCTAGAAAATCTTGAGAGGGTGACAAAAGCATCGAAGAAGACTGTGTATGATGTTGAGAAGGGCTGTCCGACATACTTCACACTGCTACGTTTTGTGCTTGAGCTACTCATCATGAAGGCTAAGTACGGCTGGTCGAACTGCAGTTTCGATGATCTGTTGTGCCTCATGTCACGGTTGCTCCCACGGCCGAACACAGTTCCCGCCAACACATACCAAGCGAAGAAGGTTATAAGTCCACTCACATTGGGGGTTGAAAAAATCCATGCATGCCCCAACCACTGTATCCTTTTTCGGCGTGGCACATCGTTCGAGACTTTAGATACATGTCCTAGGTGTGGGGCTAGTCGGTACAAGAACAATGACCTTCAAAGTGGGGTGGAAGCCTCCACAGGAAAGAGGAAGAAGGGTGGGAAGAAGGTGGTGCAAGAATCTTAGCCCCCAGAGAAAACTCCATTAGGCAACGATGCAAATAAGAGAAGAATTCCTGCCCTGGTTATGGAGGTATGGGGAGCCGATGTACGATGCGTTCCGGCGGGAGGACTTCATATGCAAAGCAATAATATTTGTTACTACCAATGATTACCCCACGCTGTTTGCCCTGTCTGGACAGTTCAAAGGCAAGACTGGATGCTTAGTCTGTTTGGATGGTACTAAATGGGTGTTCCTAGATGGATCCAGGAAGGTAGTTTACATAAGGAACCAACACTTCTTAAAGACAGGTCACAAGTACCATGGTAAATTGTACCTAAGATACTATAGCAACATCCCGGAGGATGAACCCCCTCTAGAGAGACGTCGTAATGGAGAACATGTGTTCAGAATGGTCCAAAACATACACGTCGTCTATGGAAAGAAGAATCCGGATGGAACGATCAGAGATAGAAGCACACCTCCCATCGAAGGCGTACCATTCAAGAAGCAATCGATCTTCTTTCAGTACCTGCCTTATTGGCCAGACTTGGAGGTCCCCCATGCCATTGATGCGATGCACGTGCAGAAGAATGTCTTTGAGAGTCTCATGGCTACCTTGATGGACACGGGCAAGTCAAAGGATGGTCTCAGATCACGGAAAGACATGGTGCAGCTGAACGTGATGCGGGAGCTTTGGCCGGTACAGCAAGATAATGGCAAGTACAGTCTTCCCACGGCTAGCTTCAACCTAACCCTAGAGGAGAGGAGAGCTATATGCAATTTCCTAAGGGGGGTCAGAGTGCCGACTGGGTTTTTGGCGAACCCGAAGAAGCTAGTGTCGATGAAGGACCTATCATTAACATACTGCAAGGCTCACGGTTGTCATGTGATGCTGACAGTGTTCCTACCAATTGCAATCAGGGCTATAAAGCCAGAGTTCCTAAAGATGGCCATCACCCGCATGTGCTACTTCTTTTCGAAGATCTCACAGAAGACGATTCGCAGGCAAGAGCTGAGTGACCTACATGAATTCATGGTGGAGACCCAGAACCAGCTATAGATGTGTTTACCTCCCGTTTTTTTTTATATAATGGTACATCTCATGATTCACCTGGTTCATCAGATCGAGGCGCTGGGCCCTAGCTTCTTGCATGAAATGTGGTCCTACGAGCGGTTCATATCGGTTCTAAGCCGATACGTGCATAACCGAACACATCCAGAGGGCTCCATGATAGAGGGTTACAATTCCGAAGAAGTCGTCGAGTGCTGCCAAGAGTAGCTAAAAGTACAGAGAGGGATTGGTAATCCCGATTCTCGTCACAAGGGAAGGCTAGTTGGGAAGGGCACAAGTGGTAGGAAAGTGTTCCTCGACAATGATTACAGAGAGGTGAGTCAGGCGTATTACAGTGTCTTATAGAGTATGACAGTGATGCAACCATACATTGATGAACACATGGCTATCATTATGGCCGAGAGGAATGGCCGTTCAGATGATTGGGTCATGAAACAACATAAGCAACGCCTGCCATCATGGTTGAAGGACTAGAACATACAGCCTAGAGAAACCATAGATTCTATTACCATCAGTCGGTTGGCGGCCGGGCCATCAAAACAGGTGACGTCTTGGAATGCTTATGACATCAATGGGTACACATACTATACCGACACAAAGGACAGGAAATCTATGAATCAGAACAGCGGCGTCCAAATAAAGGCTCTCGACGGAGTGGGGCGAAAGGTCCTGTACTTTGGCATAATTGAAGATATATGGGAACTTGACTATGGAAGGGATATAAAGGTGGCCCTGTTTCGATGCTGCTGGATCAAGCAACATCAATTAAATGAGATCGGATAGAGAGTCGTCGACCTCCAGAATGTAGGCTACCAGAATGACCCTTGGGTGCTCGCTGAACATGTCGCGCAAGTCTTCTATATGCCCGACCCGCAAAGTAACCTCCCCCCCAAAGAAGAAGACAAAGCACGTGGTGGCCTCTGGAAAACAACATATCATCGGAGTTGATGGCATGGACAATGTTGAAGCTTACAATAAGTGTGATGAGATGCCGATATTCACAGACTTTTGTAAGAAGATCGAGGCTGTGGAAAAGAACCTGCCCAAAGATGTATTGCCATGGGAACGAAAATATGTCAAGGGGAAAGTTGTCACGGTGGGCTAGCTAGTTTATGTAAGTGTGTCAGTGTTCGTAAGACTACATTCATATATGTGTGTGTGAGACTACATTTATGTATGTGTGTGTGAGACTACATTCATGTATGTGTGTGTGAAACTACATTCATGTATGTTTGTGTGAATAATGTGTACTAAGAATTTATCAAATTATGAAATTACCAAAATAGAAGTTGTAGATTTCCATGAGTTATTCAACTTTGGTATTTATTACTTTTTCAGTTTAAATGATTTGGGGGTCCAAATTATGGTTTCAACTTGTCTTTTTTAAAATTTCAAAATTTGAAAGGTTCAAATTTAGTCAAATGACAAGATAACCAAAATAAAACTTGTAGATCTTGATGAGTTGAATAACTTTTGTATTCATCACTTTTATATCTGAAATCATTTAGGGTTTGAAAATTTAGTTTGAACTTGTCAAATTTCAAATTTTAAAATGTGTAAAACATTGTCACATCCAAGTTTGATCAAACTTAAATGTTGAAGCATAATTTTAGAAAATTTTAGAAAAAAAAACCATCATATTTGGGGTTAGTATGAGGGAGAACAACTAGTTACAAAATTTACCCACAGATTAAAAAGAGAAATCATACTGTTCTAGATGGTCCTTACATGATCATAGTGAACAGTGTGATTTCTTTTTTTAATCTGTGGGTCAACTTTGTAACTAGTTTTTTTTTCTCATACTAACTCCAAATCTGATGATTTTATTTCTAAAATTTTCTAAAATCATTCTCTATCAATTTATTTTGTTGGTTTTGTCAATATATACATATGAAAAGTTTGAGCAATTTAAATTTTGAATTTCAAAAAAATACAACTTCAGATAAGATTTTGGTACCCCAAATGATTTCAGCTGAAAAAGTGATAAATACTAAAGTTGAATAACTCATCAAGATCTACAACTTTTGTATTGGTCATTTCTTCATATGACAAAGTGGTAATGACATTGTTCACAAATGTGACACATCTCTCATAAGGTTTTATAAACTATATGAGACATGTGTAAGATTAGTGAACAATGTGTGCTAACAATTTGTCAAATGAAGAAATGAATAAAATAAAAGTTGTAGATATTCATGAGTTGAACAACTTTGATATTGATCACTTTTTATGTTGAAATCAATTTGGGTCTCAAATTTTGGTTCGAACTTGTCGTTTTTCAAAATTTCAAATTTGAAAGGTTCAAATTTTATCAAATGACAAGATGACTAAAATAAAAGTTGTAGATATTAATGAGTTGAACAACTTTGGTATTCATCATTTTTTATGTTGAAATCATTTTGGGTCTCAAATTTTGATTCGAACTTGTCATTTTTTAAAATTTCAAATTTAAAAGGTTCAAATTTTGTCAAATGACAAGATGACCAAAATAAAAGTTGTAGATCTTCATGACCTCTACAACTTTGATGTTCAACTTTGATTTTCATTTGAGATCATTTGGTGTCTCAAAATTATTTTAGTAGTTTTGATTTTAATTTTTTAAAATTTAAATTTTTTTCCCCATTTTTAAAGGTTCAATTTTGCAATTTTAAACTGTTGTAGTTGTCTTAGTTATGGTATATGTAAATATATATATATATATATAATTATAAAATTTTGTACTGTATTATTTATTATTTACATTTGAATAATTCATTTTGATTTAGAATTTTGAAAAAAAAATTCAACTGTAGGGGCGGCTTATAACCTCAGCCGCGCCTACAGTGGCTCTGAGGTATATCAGTGACCGTCGCTGTGGCCGCCCGTTAAGTGTTGGGCGAAATTTGCCTGTGGACGCCGTCAGGCTGCCCAATTTCCTCGGCGGCTAGGGTTCCCGCGGCACGAAGGAACCGAGGAAGGAAGGAACCCCGCCGCACCGAGGAGGCGAGGACCGCAGGCTCCCGACGCGTCTCCGGTGGCCGGCCCCCTCCCTCTCCCTCTCCGCTCGCTCAGATCCGGAGTGTCGTCAACACCGTCTCCTGCATCCGGCGGGACCGAGGGCGCCGGCGATCTCCCCACCCTCATCGTGCCGCTGCCGCCCAGAGGATCTTCATCGGTCCCTTCGTCGTCCCTTCGTCGGATCTTCATCGTGCCGCTGCCGCCCAGAGGAGGACCTTCTGGCCCACCGCCGACGCCTTCTCCACGTGAGTATCCTCGCCCCCATCCCCATTTTCCTACCTCTTCGTTTCCCTGGAAGTGGATCTCACTCATTGATTTGGGGTTGATTCCATTCAGTTGCAGTGCATTGCTATGTTTCCTAGAACGTCCCCAATAGCTCGTACGCACACACATTTCCACCTCCTTGTTTGTAGGACAGATTAGTTTTGCTTGATGCGGATCACTATTCAGCTTCCATGGCGATGGTACTAGGTGTAAGTACAGTGACATCATTATGGCCTTGTTTTAATGCAATATCTGCATCATAAAGAATATGGTCAATCAATTGAATTTGCAACATTGGGCTTAGCGAGTTTGTTTGTAGTATACAGCATTAGAAGGAAAAAACAGGATTAGACATAGCAGATGTTACTAAAAATCATTGGAAACCAAAGGTACTGAAAAGATCAAATTTGCGGTACTGAAAAGATCTAATTCTCCAAAAAAAAGACAACCAAGGCAAATAATTTCCATTCAAACTTCATACAAATTATGTTCAAGGAAAAAAAAGCTTAACAAATTAGGTTATGGGCCGTAAGACTAGAGAGGCGGAGAGAGATTGAGGTTTGGATGTTGCCTCCAGCTTGTCCAACGACCAATTTGCGACTGTTGACTGATGGCAGTGTGGTCATCTGGATTGGCACAAAATATTGGTGCACCCACGCAAGACAAAAAAAACATCGGCACACAGCTAAACTTAGACTACCAAATCCTCCGCCAATGCTCGGCCCAACACAATGGCCAGATAAGTGAATGATAGCTTCCAAACACGCCTGGAGTATCATATTATGAGTTTATGACAAGGCTATTGACATAGGCTACCTCATACTCTAGAGGATGGCCAACATACCAATGCAGGAGTGCGGGACTAGTAAAGAATATCTAGAGCTTGATGAGCTGCTAAAAAACTCAAGAATCATTTTGGTCAAACACAGATGATCTTTTGCAAAAAGAAGTTGGGTATTCCTCGGAATACCCAGGAACCAAGCTGCCTCTGCCCATGGGTTTTTTGCTGCCTCTGCCCATGCAAAGTATGCAAATCATGACAATTTCCACACCTTTTTTTACTGTAAGAAAAACTACCTTGATGCCTTTTTTTCTTCTTCTTTTTGCTGCTTTATTAGTTGTTACCGATGATCCTCATAGTGCTGTAACAGAACTGGCTGTTCAGTACCCATACGAGGTTTCAAATTTTAATCTTAAGTTACATTCTAAACCTTTTCCAGTTCTCATACCATTGCCCTCTTAAGGCATCAATCTCAGTAATAGTAGGTACCACAGTTCTGTACTTTGCATACATCCTTGCATTGCACCTCAAGCATGGTGCATGCGCATCATCTGCAGCTGCCACCTGGGATTCTGGGGCTGCCTCTAGTTCCAGGCATAATTTTTTACAGGGGGTACATGAAACACAAGAACCATTTGCATAAATGAAAATATATATGTATATCATATTATGGAATGAAGAGCAGTGTGGCTGCTGTGCAGGCTTGCAGTGCAGCCAGCTGTTTCAGCAGCAGACGTTGCTCAAAAGCCTGGCCCCTACCATCCCAACCTTGAAGGCCACCCCGCCAATCATCCCCTGTTCTGTTCTCCGATGCTGGGCACATGCAGCAGAGATGCTTCTAATCACCATCTTCATTCCCCTACCTGTTGAGATCAATCTCTGATGAAGTGCAGTCCTCGTCCTCTGCTGAGTTGAAGGAACAAGCTGAGTAGAAGGAACTGAGTAGAAGGAACAAGCTGAGTAGAAGGAACTGAAACAAGCTGAGTAGAAAAAGCTTCCTCTGCCTCGTGCCTCTGCATGTGCTCGGCAGAGGCATGTGCATGTGCATGTGCTAGCCAACAAACATTTTTGATGCAATACAGGAATTCAAATAGAGAGGAGGGGGAATAAAATTTCAATGAGGTCCATCCTGATGTTAGATTTCCTCCAGAATTTATATGGAGTTTCATAGGGTTCCAAGTTGCAATCCTTTGTTCCAATGGCTATATAGGGATTTTTCTTATAGGGGTCAATCCTGTTATGAATCTTTGTGTAAGAAAGTCAGCTATTGGCTTGTAGATCTCAAGAATAAATTACTAATAAGTTAATAGCTCTACAGAGCCAATACCAACAACAACCATATGTCTGTATAGATAACATATTTCAATCAATCTAGGCCCACAGGAGGTGATAGATGATGTACTGCTGTGGCAAGTTTACAACACAATTTCATTGAGGGAAGAATGGTTTGCAAAAAGATCAAATGTTTCGGATTTGGTTTTTAATCAAACTTCCTAGTGTGTCGTATGTGTTTCCTGGAATACTCTTCCATCATCTAAAAAAAATACACTGAAACAGTGTAGGCAGACGTGTTATGACTGGAAGATTATCTTGGGCTCTTGGCTCGTAGGAAATTATGAAATATGGTTGGAGTTTGTGCCATATGAACTCAGATGGCGACTGCCGGAGATGGTGACTTCCGGGTGCTTGGGTAGTAAATGTTTTATCTTTCTCTCACTTGAGTGATTTGAGTCAAACAAGCCTGTTTAACTTTTACCAGTTCTGTCCATTTTTAATTGTGAATCTTGATATGCGCTTCTGGAAAATAAGATCTGGAAATGCTACCATCCTATGCATTATTGGTCATGCCATATGATAATAACTTTTCTGGTAGTGACAAAAGGTAGGACCATAGGGCCTATTCTTCTTTTTTTGAAAAAAAAACTCAATACTGGATTTCTAAAGTAGTAGTTTATGGATTCTAGTTGAGTGGGATGCAAGGAAAAATAAACAATGAATAATTCAAAATGCGCTTTTTTGGTGGGATAGGGAAAAATTTTATTTGTAGTTTTTGTGCTACGGTGGATGATCATGTAATGAAGTACTCGAAGAAGATCTGGTAGTTGCACAATCAGATCTGCAAGATTTTGCATAATTCTCCCAATGAAAAGGTGTTTGATATGGAAATAGGTCTTCTCATATTTGTCTGTTAGAAGCAACATTCAGTTTTGGGATGTTGAGAACTTCAAGGTGGACCATTGGTGGTCCAAAGCTGGTATTAGTATGTGACAGTTTGAGTTTAGGTTGACAAATTATGTTACGGACTATTTAGATCAGATCTTATTAAAGCTAGATATTTATTGAAAAACAGTTTTGCTATCCAGTTTAGCAGTTATTTTGATGGAAACATGTTTATTCTACATGGAAGGTTTTTGTACAGGTTCACGTGACAGCTTCTATAGAATGGACTTATGTGCCATCCCAAAATCATCTGGAAGCTTAATGCTTAACAAGGCCTTTGTTCTGTCTGACCTTATATTGCTAGCAGCCGAAGGCCCAAAAGCTAATATCTTGTGTCTGTTTCTATGCGATAAAGAATATGACACATGTATTACTGAAATGTCAAAGATGACTTTAGAGGGACATTGGTTTATAAAGAAAATCATTTCTGAAGGTACTCATTGTTTCTACCAGTGCTTGTTGTGTCGCCAATCCTTAGACACACTGCCGGCGAGCGAGTACCACTGCCTTTTTTTTTCTGCTCCTGATGACCTGATCGAATCATTTCTTTCGAAAAATCATCACACCACTGCCGAGCACATGGACATGGCTAGCTGAAAAGCTTGGATAAGATGAGTGAGTAGTACCGGTGCTACATTACTTGTGCGCTTCTGTATTTACAGTGCTCTTTGTGCACACAGTCATTATGGGACCTATTAGCTGTATCAGTAGTACTAGTAGTACAGTACAGGGCATGGCTTATTGGCTTTTTCAAGAACCCCAGCAGATTGCAGCAGCTAGCAAGGACAGCCACCGTTGCTAGCTGGATCTCCATCGAATGACTTCGATCCGTGGTTCTGTACTCCGTCACAGATTAATCTGCCATCCATGCCCTAGTTAGATTCTTTAATCCCTCCTACTGTTCTAATTCTCCTGTACATATGGTCCAGCACTTTGTTTACCTGCACGAATGCACTCATGTGTACTTCAAAGCTCTTGTATAGTACTCGAACGTGCTTCTAAGCTTGAATATTAGAGTATATTTAGATGTCAAGGCTAAAGGTTAGTTCTAAACCATCCAAACATGTGAACTAATGGTTATATTATTTTTTAGTCCATGAACTAACTTCTAAGTTTGAATATTATTAGTGTATATACTTTTTTTATATATAAGGATTACTAGGGTATACTTGGATATCAAGGGTAAAGTTTAGTTCTAAATCATCCAAACACGTGAACTAATGGTTACATTCTTAGTCAAGATCGTAACTAAGAGTTTATTTAGATTATTTGGAATATTTTTTCCGTTCAGTCAAAGCATAGGTGAAAATTAAGATGACTATAGTTTAGTTATGTGATGTTTGAATATATGGGTGGACTACCGAGAGGGACTAACAACTAGTTAAGCTAAACTAAAATTTTGTCATACTGTGAAAATGCACCTATATGCTGACTACTAGTACTACTACAAGTAGTACTACTACTACAAGTACTACTACAAGTACTACTGCTAGTACTACTACTAGTACTACTACTTCTACCACTAGTACTACTACTTCTACTACTTTTTTTCTTGCATCTCTTAGAACAAGGCACGAAATATCGCGAACATCAAAGAGTGCATCCCGATGCCCCGTGAATGATGAGCAGCCATCCCATGGAGAGCAAGAACTAGATGACCAGCTTACTCAGGAGCAGTTCGATAACGAGTTAGAAAAGGGTCTAGAAGTGATGCTTACTAAGGATGACCTTGTCGATGATGAGGATCCAGTGGGGGGAGCCCAAGGAAGAGAAGGCGGAGAGGATGCCCAAGGCGAAAGAAGGGGATGATGATGACGACACCTCATCAGGGGGATATGTTAGTCCCGAGGATCCTTTCCCACAAGAACCAAGATGAAGGCCAACGGAGGACGAGTTGGACAAGGATTTTGATCCGAACGACGAGGTACAGATAAAGCCTTAGTAGCTTGTAAATTTGGCTAATGCTATGGCTTTATGTTACCTCTGCTAACACTTTTGACCTGCCGGATACACAGGTCGTCCCTACTCAACCTCTGAAAAGATGACGTCGGCCTTCGGCTCGTCTTGCCGGATAATACGTAGCGGGGCAAAGGAGATCAGAGGAAGGAGCCACAAATACTCACAATGAGGCCTCCGCTCCACAACCTCAGGACACAACCACGACTGAGACTGCCCAGCCAAAGAGGAAACGAGGGGGGATTAGAAAGCCAAACCAATATCACGACAAGGCATGCTATGTGATAACGGAGGTCGGACCAGACGGGCAGATCCTTGAGCCATATACATACAGGGTGAAATTCCGTAATCACATCGGGTTTGTAGTTAGAGATAAGTTGAACCCAGCTATCCATAGCTGGAATCTTGTACCTATGAGCCAAAAGGTAGACCTATGGGAGAAGCTGAAGCAGAACTTCAGGTTTCCGGAGGGAACGCACGAGTTGGTACAACAAAATGCTTTTAAGATAATGGGGCAGAGCTTCCGACGTTAGCGGTCGGATCTGAACAAGAACTTTATCCAACAGAAGTTAACTCCTTTCCACGAGTATGACAACATAACTCCTAGTCAATGGGAGGAGCTCGTGGCTGAGAAGACTTTAGAGGCATCATTGGCCCTCAGTGCCCGTAACAGCGAGCAGGCGAAGAAGAACCAACACTACCCTCGTCTAGGCCCCGGTGGCTACGCTGGCAAGCAAGAGGTCTTTAGGAAGATGGACGCAGAGGCCGAAGCTGCCGGGAATACGGAAGTGCCGAAGTTGAAGCCACGCCTTAAATAGTGGATATACACGAGGAGTGTCGATTCATCCGGTAGTAGCCTCAAGTTTGCTAAGCCGAAGACCGGAGAGGTAGTATCAAAAATACTAAAACTTGCTGAAGACAAGGAGAAGGGCGCATTCAACCCTTCCAGAGAGAGGGACGAGCTTACCGTTGCCTTGGGAAACCCCGAGCATACAGGACGCACCAGGGGGCTAGGGAAGAGGATGTCCTAGAAGCATGAATTCATAGAGGAGAGGCACATGTACAAGAAACATGGCAGAGATCGAGAGTCTAATCTTGAGCGCCAAGTGAAGGCTCTAGTTGAAAAGATGTTGGTAGAGAAAGGACTGTCTACGATGGAGCCACAGACACCAATGGGGCCGCCTAGAGAACTGGCGGTAGTTGGCAGCCCTCCGGATGTTCCCAGCAGTCAAGGTTCCAATGCAACCAGAACCCCCGTCGATCGCATACGGGTGCCAACCAGTTGCAAATTGGTGGTTCCGATGGGCAGGCAAAACGTGATCATTGAGGTGGCAACGGGCGTGGCACATCCTCCGGGCGGCACATGGCACAATAGGGACATCCCGTAGGACTACACTCGGGTCGAGGTGCATACCGTGAAGCCCGAGTTCATGACTTGATAGAACACCCTACTCCTGAGGGCTCGTGTTACTCGGAAACGTCATGAACCAGTTTATCCTCTGGCACAGACGGGACATTGTATTGACCGAGTCTTCGCCAACTCCGACTGAAGTTCATCCTCTGGAGCGACCCGTCGAGGACGGGGAGGTATACTCACCGGCCTATGACCATGACCACCACATGCTAGAGACTTCTCCACCTCGTACCGAGCAAGGGCATGATGACATGCCACGTCCTTCTCTAGCTCGTACCGAGCAAAGGCATGATGACATGCAACATCCTTCTCAACAAGCGCAGCCGATAAATGAACAACAAGTGTCTCATGAACAGCAATTGCCTCGTGAATAGCCGATACGTGAAGAACAAGTGGCCCCTGGAGCAGGTGATGCACAAGTTGACAAGGACGTGCCCGAATGGGAAGCTCGAAACAAAATCCCAATCAAGATAAGACCATCGTATGTGGGCATTAATGACGTCTCGTCGGTGCACAAGTGGATGGCCCATGACCAGTTCAAGCCTAAGAACCAAGTAAAAGAATTCAGAGCACCAGCTTCTGAGGAGGGCACCACTGAGGAGGGCACCACTAGCAAACTGCACAAAGGGTTTAACAAGTATCCAGCTGTTGATAACCTCAAATGGTCAAATGATTGCCCGGATAAATATAAAAAAGGCAAGAACTTCCTACCAAACCGAGTCATACAGTGCTTGCCACGTGGAATGAGAAAGTTCCACGATTGGTACTTGCGTGCTCAGATAACAGAACTAGAAATCTTACAAGCATGGATCCCTGCCGACACATTTGGAGCCCCAGGTGGGTAAATTGTCGTTGAGTTTAAGGATATCCAGGCATGCTTCCACCTCGGACGAATGGAAATGAATCTGATTCGCATATGGTGCCTGTAAGTCCTTGCCCTCTCGATATGATATGAATGTAATCTTTTAATTTTGTTGTAACTAACCCGCGCCGTGATTTGTAGAATGCAAGCAGACTTTGTGAAAAAGAGGCCAGCTCTGAAACACGGGTATATAGACCCTTCACCTATAGCATCAACAAATTTTAATTACCCTAAAGAGTGGAAACTAGATTGCAAAGAACTAGGAGCTGGAAAGACACTTAAGAAGAAAGAGGACATCATGAACAAGAAAATATTGGAAGAGTCCCTCAAGGTTGCGGAATACATTGCCCTATGTTTTAAAAATCTCCAACAACACGATAATATATGGATACCATACCACTTCAAGTAAGTTCGACTGTATACTTAGCTTTGTTCAATATACTTTGTTCGATGCAAAAGAGCTTATGTGTTCCTTCTATGACTAAATTCATGCAGTGATCACTGGATTTGCATAGGCGTCTGGCTCTCACATAGCATGGCATGGGTCTTTGATTGAGCGGATTTCCCAGTCGAGACATACAAAGACTTCATAACGATTGTCAAGACGTATACATATTGACAATCCTCATTTTAGCTACTATGTTTGTATACATACTTGTAAGGTTCAATGTGGGATACTAACAAGTTGCATTTGCTAAAACCATTAGAACATGGCATTCAGGCACGATGTCTAGGAACATAAGGGGAGGCATCATCCAAATAGGAAGGAAAAGTTGTATGTCAAAACTCTATGTGCGGTAAGTGTCATTTACTTTGGTACTCCATATATTACGTGTCTGTCAATAGCATTACTTAACATCTCCATATGCAAAACACACAGTGCCCCAAGCAGAAGCCTGGGAGTCTACATTGTGGATACTACACATGTATTATGATGAGTACCATCGGTGGCTACAATAGAAACCCCAATCTGGTAAGTTTGAACCTCTTCGCTCGTAGTATGAAAAGTTTGCATATGTTGTGATATAGTAAACCTAAACTTGTTCTCTTGTAGTTGGAGAAAGATAAAGACATGAGAAGGAACCCATACAAGGATGACGAGCTCTTAGAGATGGTCGGCGACCTTTGGAACTTCATAATGGACCAGATTGTGTATCATAAAGGCACTTACCATCATCTTCTTTCTGACTTAGGTAGTAATCCTCTGTACCAACACCTTTGGGAGACTGATAGGTTAGCCCTAGGCCGTTGATGACAATATGGACTTGTGGTATGATTTGGATCAGACTTTGGAATGGTTTGGACTTTGTTTTGCATGTGGACTTGTGGATATCTTAATGGACTATGTTATAATGATGGACTTCATAATGGACTATGTTGTAATGATGGACTTTTGTGAATTATGATTTGTGATGATGTTCTAAATAATGGTCTTGTGTTTGTGGATGTATATATGTATATTTGTGGCGGTCAGATTCGAATTTGAATTATATATATATATGTGGTCAGATTTGAATTTGAATTATTTATTTTTTTGCTGGAAAATCCACTGTAGGGGCGGTTTTTAATTGAACCGCCCTTACAAATACACACAGCAGGGGCGGCTGGTGATACAGCCGCCCTTACAGAAGTCCACTATAGGGGCGGCTGATATTACCAGCCGCCCTTACAGAGGGAACTGTAGAAGCGGCTAAAAACACCAGCCGTCCCTACAGAGGGCACTGCAGGGGCGGTCAGGAAACCGCCCCTATAGAGGCACCCTCTGTAGGAACACCCTAGGAAGGGTGGCTGGCGCAGCCGCCCCTACAGAGGCTCTAGAGCCGCCCCTATAGTTAACTTCTGTAGTAGTGTACTCGGCGTCAAGGAAGCTCCCCCAAGCGTGGTGGGCACCATCCCAGGCTTTCGAGGTGGAAGGCTACAGCTGGCAGATCTTGTACTTCCCCAATGGCCGCCGTCAGGAAGAAGGAGACGATGATTGCATCTCCTTGTACCTCGAGCTCGTCCATGGCGGCCAGCACCACCACCCCCCGCACACCGATCCTGTCCAGTTCAAGTTCAGCTTGCTCGATCAGGCTGGGGACCCGCTGCTTGTGTACAGCCGCTCGAAAGAACTATGCGCCTTCTGGCTACACCCACCGAGTGGTCCGATCCCGATCAGATCAACGACTGCTCCAATCGGATTTGATGGCTTCATCAAGTGGAAGGACCTGCACGAGTTCGGTGCCCTCAAGGACGACCGCTTCGCTATCAAGTGCGACATCACCGCTATCAAAGACTGGCCCAAGCCCGACGACAACGACGACGGCGCTCTGGTGAGTACCGTCGTGGTGCCGCCATCCGACCTGCACCAGCAACTCAGCGACCTCCTGTGGAAGCAGAAGCACAGAGCAGACATGGTCATCGATGTCGTCGGGGAGACGTTCGACGCGCACGGCTGGCTGCTGGCGGCGTGGTCGCCGGTGCTGGAAGTGGAGCTCCTCGCGCTAACCAGCAGCAGCAAGAAGGAGAAGGAGAAGGAGGGTGCCGCCCGCTGCGTGATGAAGATCAAAGGCATGGAGCCAAAGGTTTTCAAGGCGATGTTAGTCCCAGATCACAATCAACCGCTGTATGTGGCTGGATCACAAGAACAAGAACAAGAACGCAAGAGAGCTCAGACAACCATCACGATGACGACAGGGTGACAGCGCCCCTTTTTGCTTTTGAGAGTTCACGATACAGGATGCCTAACCGGCTTACAGAGTGATAACCCCACACCTTGACACATCCACTCCTAATACATGGAGCTAATGACACCACACTTTTACAAAACAACCCTTAAATGTGGATACAATTCACCGGAACACACATTCTTCAGAAACTGTCGAAGTCGTGGGCGCAGTCACCACTCCCGCTCCGGCGTCCAAGTTTCAAACTGAACTTTCCCACCTCAGCTCCACCCCCTTGCTCTGAATCTTTCTGAATGAACCTTCAGTGAACATTCTTGTCAGGCTTAATGCCAACATGCTCCCCCCTAAGCCTGACAAAGTCCAAGGTCTCCCACACCAAACAAATGGATCATCACTGTCAACTTTGCCATTGGTAGTGGCTTGGTTAATGCATTAGCCTTCTGCTCATTTGTTCCCACTCTCTTCACCATGATTTGTCCTCCCTCTATGCACTCTCTTATGAAGTGATACTTGATATCTATGTGCTTGCTTCTCCCATAAAACACTGCATTCTTCATAAGGGCAATAGCTGAGTTGTTATCAACAAAGAGAGTTACAACTACTGGCTTTTGCTTCATCACCTCACTGAACAAATTCCTCAACCACAATGCTTGCTGAGCTGCTGCTGTGGCTGCTTTGAATTCAGATTCACATGATGACAAAGACACTGTCTTTTGCTTGTAGGAATTCCATGTGATCAGATTTTCTCCCAAGTAGAATGCCATTCCACCTGTACTTCTCCTCTACATCACATTAGATCCATGGTCACTGTCAGTGTAGCCCACCAACTGACCTGCACTCCCTCCTTGCACATACACAAGTCCAAGGTTCAAGGTCCCATGCAAATATCTCAGGATCTGTTTTACAGCTTTCACATGCATCATTGTAGGCTTCTCCATGAATCTACTAGCAACACCAACAGAGTAGGAGAGGTCTGGTCTAGTGTGTAGTAGGTATCTGAGACACCCAATCATTTTACTGTACTTAGTTGAATCCACTGGTACACCTTGTTTATCAGCATCAAGTTTGCATCCAGGATCCATAGGAACTCTAGTAGAGTTGCATTCTTGCATACCAAATTGTCCAAGGACCTTCCTAGCATAACCTGACTGCCTGACAGTGATGTATTCACTTCTCTGATCAACTTCTATTCCCAAGTAGTAAGACAGCAGACCCAAATCTATCATCTCAAATTCAGTCATCATTTCATTCTTGAATGTTTTGACATTGTTTGGATTTCCTCCTATCACTATTAAGTCATCTACATAGACTCCTAGGATGACTGCATTTGCTCCTTCTCCTCTGGTGTAAACTGCCTGCTCACTAAGACACCTGCTGAAACCCAGCTTTTTCAGGCTCTTGTCCAACTTGACATTCCAAGCCCTAGGTGCTTGCTTGAGTCCATAAAGAGCCTTGCTCAATCTGAACACAGACTGCACTTTTCCTTTCACAACATAGCCCTCAGGTTGTGAAACATAGACTTCTTCCTCTAACTCTCCATGTAAGAAGGCAGATTTTACATCCAGATGATGAACTTTCCACCCAAGATTAGCTGCCAATGCTAGCATGAACCTCACTGTGTCTAACCTGGCCACAGGTGCAAACACTTCTTCATAGTCCACCCCATGCTTTTGCACATACCCTTTGGCAACTAGTCTGGCCTTGTGTTTCACCACCTCACCATCAGAGTTTCTTTTTTATTTGTAAACCCATTTCAAGCCAATGGGCTTCTTCCCAACAGGTAGCTTAACCAGCTCCCATGTGTTATTTTTCTCTATAGATTCCATCTCTTTATTCATAGCATCTTGCCATTCTTGATGATCTGCTACCTCTCTGTAACAAGTGGGCTTACCTGTCTCAACCAGCAAAGCTTGCACTTCTGCATCCTCCAACTCCTCTTTTGAATCTGCTAATTCAATTTCAACAGTATCCTCATAGACTTCATTCAGACTTCTGAATCTCAGAGGCTCACTGCTGCTCCCAGAGTTGGGTGAGAGGGCTTCTCCATCAGAGATGTCATTCTGTGGTGTAACTGGTTCTGAACCTGCTGCATTCATTTGTCTTAGACCTGAAACAAGAGACTGTGGTAGGTTTGGTTCTGGAACTAAACTTTCACCTGCATTTTCTATCTCTGTCTCAACTGAAACAGCATCATCAACCCAGCCATTTCCACCAACAGGAAAACTCCCAAATTCAGTGTCAATCTCAACAACAAACTCAGGTGAACTAATTGATCTATCAGCTGAGTCCCATTTCCACACTGCTCCCTGCTCAAAGACTACATCCCTACTGACAATAATCTTGTTAGTGTCAGGATCATATAGCCTATGTGCTTTGGAGCCTTCCTCAACTCCAAAGTATACAAGTGCCTTGCTTCTATCATCTAGTTTTTTCAGATGTGGTGCACTAAATCTTGCATGACTTGTGCAACCAAACACCTTCAGATGCCCAAGAGATGGTTTTCTTCCTGTCTAGGATTCATAAGGAGTGACATCACCTAGCACTTTTGTTGGCAATCTGTTCAACAAATACACTGCATGCCTCACTGCCTCACCCCAAAACTTTCCTGGTACACTCATGCTTTTCAGCAATGCTCTGGTCATTTCCATCACAGTCCTGTTCCTCCTCTCCACCACTCCATTCTGTTGTGGTGTGTATGGGGCTGTGAGCTGCCTTTTGATCCCTGCCTGTTCACATACACCTGCAAACATTCCAGCAAGGAATTCCCCTCCTCTGTCAGACCTGAGGGTCTTGATCTTGCAATTACTGAAGTTTTCCACTTCTGCTTTGTACTTGACAAAAACTTCCACAGCTTGATCTTTGCTCTTGAGCAGAAAGACATGCATCCACCTAGAGTAGTCATCCACCAACAACATAAAGTATTTGTTGCCACCTGCAGTTGCTGGTACAATTGGTCCACACAAATCCACATACACCAAAGACAGCTTCTCTGTTGCATGCCATTGTGCTGACTTTGGAAATGGTTGTCTTGTTTGCTTAGCTGTAAGACAATCACTACAGACCTGTTCAGGATGTTCTATCACAGGTACACCAATAGCCATTTCCCTGTTCACCAATTGTTTCATTGCTCTAAAGTTCACATGCCCCAATCTTCCATGCCAAAGCCAGGCCTGGTTCCCAATGTCTGCAATCAGACAACTAGTTTCTATAGTTTTCAGATCAATCTTGTACAGTCTGTTTTGTGTTCTAGAAACCCTCATGATCATTCTATCTGACTGTTTATCACACACTTCTAGCTCATCATCATCAAGAGTAATTCTATGGCCAGTTTCAGTCAATTGTCCAAGGCTAACAAGATTACTTCTAAGCTTGGGTATATAGTAAACATCAGAAAGCACCCAATGATCCCCATGTTTCCCTTGGAAAACAACTGTACCCCTACCCTTAATTTCTACTGTAGAATCATCACCAAACCTCACCTTGCCAAGAACAGCATGATCTAACTCCTTGAATTTCTGCACATCACCAGTCATGTGGTTGCTAGCTCCATTGTCAAGAATCCATACATTGCCTGAAGGTACACCCCCATCAGTCAAATGTAGCTCAGGTACTATCTTCACCTCATTCAGAAGCACCGTCTGAATCTGCCTCTCTGAAGAGTACTGTTGCTGGTTTGACAAAATAGTCTCAGCTAGTAGAACAGTTGGCTCCTTCTCTGCAGCCTTCACCAAATGTGCTTCCTCCTTCTTCTTCTCCCCTGGACACCTATTTGCATAGTGCCCATAGTCATGACACTTAAAGCATTTGACATGACTCTTGTCACGTTTTGCAGTGCCATCCTTCCCGGCGTCACCACTGCTGCCACGGCTGCTGCTTCCACCGCCACGACCTCGACCTCAGCCACGCCCTCCACCATCACTCTTCCTCCCTTTGCTTGAGGAATCGCCTCCCGCGTTCCTTTGCCTGGCTTCCCACTCGGCCTGTGTGAGCAATACTTGCCCACTCTCTGATCGTGCACTCCCACTGCCACGACGCGTGCGCTCTTCAAACGCTTTCAACCGTCCAACCGCCTCGTCGAACGCCAAGGTCTTCAGGTCGTAAAACTGCTCGATCCCGGCCACCATGGTGAGGTACCGTTTCGGGACGATGTCGAACAGCTTCTTGACCAGGTCTGCGTCATCGATGGTCCCCCCCAAGCTGCTGCATCTGACTGACAGTGATGTCAGTTTTCCCACAACTTGGTCGAGCGGATCATTCTCCTTCATCCGGAGCGCGTCGAATTCGCTTTTCAGCGTCTGCAGTCGTGCGTCTCTGACACGATCTGCGCCGACAAACGGCCCTTCAGGGAGTCCCACACCTCCTTCCCCATCTTCTTCTTCGCAACTTGCATTAGAATGTCGTCGGGTATACACTGAAGAAGGTACGCCTTGATCTTCTTGTCCTTCGCGGTCAGCTTCGTTGCCTCCGCCGCGGTTGGCGCCGCCGCCTCCGGATCCGGCTCCATAACCTCCCACTCCTCCCGATCCTCCATAATCGCCTAAACGCGAATACACCAACTGGTGTAGTTCGAGCTTGTCAGAGATGGATACACTTGACGCGCTTCCCCGCTCCCGCTGCCGCTGGCAACAATCGACATGGCTAAGATCTAGAGTGGCTCTGCAATCGATTGGGGCTCCGATACCAGATGTTAGTCCCAGATCACAATCAACCGCTGTATGTGGCTGGATCACAAGAACAAGAACAAGAACGCAAGAGAGCTCGGACAACCGTCACGATGACGATAGGGTGACAGCGCCCCTTTTCGCTTTCGAGAGTTCACGATACAGGATGCCTAACCGGCTTACAGAGTGATAACCCCACACCTTGACACATCCACTCCTAATACATGGAGCTAATGACACCACACTTTTACAAAACAACCCTTAAACGTGGATACAATTCACTGGAACACACATTCTTCAGAAACTGTCGAAGTCGTGGGCGCGGTCACCACTCCCGCTCCGACGTCAAGTTTCAAACTGAACTTTCCCGCCTCAGCTCCACTCCCTTGCTCTGAATCTTTCTGAATGAACCTTCAGTGAACATTCTTGTCAGGCTTAACGCCAACAGGCGATGCTCCACTTCGTGTACACCGACGCGCTTCCCCAGGAGCTGGAGCAGGACGGCGACGACGGCGACGGCGTGGAGATGGCGCGGGGACTGCTCGCGGCGGCGCACAGGTACAAGCTGGAGAGGCTGAAGCTGATGTGCGACGAGGCGCTGTGCAGGCGCATCGACGTCGGCACGGTGGCGGCCACGTTGGTGGCCGCGGAGGAGCACCGGTGCCAGGCTCTCAAGGCAGCGTGCTTGGAATTCATGGCTCGCCCTGGGTGTATGAAGGCGGTCATGGAGACCCGTGGATTCCAGGAGATGAAAGCCACCTGCCTCCCTCTTCTCGTCGAGCTTCTCGTCAAGCAGTTGACTTGATGGAGTACGTATGCGTGCATGGCCTCATGTATATTAGATAATATATTATTATATATACCCAAGCAATGCTAGGTCTAGCTGGTTTATTTATTTTCGTTGCATCGTCATTCATATTAGCTATTATATATTTTTTTGAGGATGGTCCGTTGACGCATTAGTTATTATATTATTATACTACAATTGTATGGAGTACGTGGACAATATAATGTGTTCGCTAAGGTTAATGATTGGGTTTAGTAGTGGATGGATCAGCTGGATTTTCACCTCTCCCTCTCCGGAATGACGTTTGGTGTTATGCGCTCACCTCTCCCTCTCGGGAATGATGCCATTTCTAGTTAGGGCATGTGCAACCATGCTAGGAGAACTAAGAATCTATTTTTCTAGATTCTTTCCGGTTTTAAGACTAACTACAAGAGACTCTATTTCCTTGAATAGACATTTTAATTAGTGAAAAAATATTATCCAACAGCTTCTTTAATTAGTTATCCAAATATATTAATCTTGTATTACCTGACGTGACCATCACAACTCGGTTCCACGAGACGTTCCAAGAGCTGTTATCGTCGTTCAAGCGCGAGGCAATGCGGGAGCTCTTCCCCATGGTTGGTGCTCGCGGAAGGCGGGCGGCGGCGCAGGCGCCTTGAGCACGGATTCGTTCAACATCGCAAGCCCGTCGGGCGCACATTTAGTTTCTTAGTTAGGTACGATAGCGAGCGTTCCACCGCCTTGCGGTGCCTTGTGTTCATGTTCAATCCCATCGCTCATGGCACCTCGCCGTGATATGATGTTGGACGTGTAAACCTTCTAACTTCTTCTTAATCTTGTATTAATCTTGTATTACGGATTTGTCGCTAGCCAAAGAAAGAAAACGATAATGACTCTATAGAGTGAACACAAGATATACAAAAATTGTTAGAGAGTGAAAGCGAGATTTATACAAATGACTCTCTAAATGACGATTTAGAGTGAGTTTCAGTAGAACTCTTGGAGATGCTCTAAGCCATTGTACATGTAGATAGATACCTAAGAAAAGGAATCAGGAGGAGAGGCAGGTTGAGAGACCGGCGAAGAGAGGAACTGTTAAGAGAATAAAGAAATCACTTCATTTGTTTCAGTTTGAGGATATGGGAACACAACATGAAAATTCGTGTGTTTTGCTTTGTTTGTTTATTTATGGGTCTCACATGTATGCATTTTTTTTATATCTAGATCCTATCCATTGCATGGATTTGTGCTAAAAAGTTCTCTAACATGGTGGCAACTGGCAAGAGAAAATTTTAGTGTCTCGCCGCTAGATTGTACATGCCCTTGGAGCACCCACAATCATGGCATCCATTCATATGTCACTTCTGTGTGATGGTCCACTTAATTTAAAATTGTTCTCTGGTAGCAAGATTCAGTCGTACTCAGGGACCCATCATCCACAACAAAAAGCTACCTTTTCTTTTCACAAATGGAACATCGAATATTTTTCTTGTATGATATCGGATAAAGGTACTTTGTGTATAAAAATTATAGCGCTAATGAGATCTACGACTTTCTGGATGTGAGAATTTTTATTTGAGATCATTAAGATACTCTAAAAATATTATAAAGTTTCAGCAGCAATATTTATAATAATATTTTGAGCATTTTAATGACCTCAAATGAAAAGACTTAAAACTAGCAAGTTGTAGATCTCCTCCGGTGCTACTATTTTTCGTAAATAAAGTATCTTTATTCCAAAACCATACTAGAAAGATATGATTTTTCTAAAGCGACAGGTTTTGCACGCGATTAATTTACTGTTGCAATTTTATAATATTTTTTAAGCATTTTAATGATCTCAAATAAAAAATTGATTAATTTACTGCTGCAATTTTATAATATTTTTTCATCATTTTAATGATCTCAAATAAAAAAAAATGCAAAACCACAAAATTGTAGATCTCATCTAGCGCTACAAGTTTTGTGTACAAAATATCCTTATTCGATATCATATAAAAAAGATATAATTTTTCTAAGGTGGCAAGCTTGATACGCGATTAATATGCTGCTGAAACTTTATATTATTTTCTAATCATCTTAATGAACTCAAATGACAAAATAAAAAACTAGAAAGTTGTAGATCTCATCGAGGGCTATAATTTTCATATGAGAATTATCTTCATCCGAGGTCATAGGAAAAAAATACGATTTTTCTAAGATTAAGCCTAGCCGCTGACACGTGGACCATCTGTTAGATATATGTAAGAGCTGAGTCAGCGTGCCACGTCAGCTATCGGGTAAGTAAATACCCGTTTGGACCTGAATGAGATCCGATCTAACTTTAGGGACCTAGCTAAATATACAGTTTGGGATTTTAGGGATCTATACGACACCTACCGACTAACTTCGGGGACATGTAATGAAGTTCACTCTTTTGTAATGAGGTATATAACGCGCCATCCAACCCTAATTCCTCAATTCCCCATCCGGCACTCCCGTCCTCCAGCCACAGCCGCAGCCGCAGCCGCCGCTGCTCTCTCGCTCTCGCTCTCGCACGCTCCCGGCTCCCGTCCTCAATCCTGCACGCATCGTTCTAAACCCGTAGATGAGAGACGGAGGGAGTGGAGGGCGCAGGGCGCCGGCTTCCGCGGCGACCCAGGCGAGGAAGAAGAGGGCGGAGGAGAGAGAGAGCGGAGGAGGGGAAGAGGGCAGAGCAGGTGCGCGGGGCGAGGTGGAGAGCAAGACGCGGGGCGCCGTCGGCAGCGACCTGCGTCCACGGGGAGGAGCAGATCTGAGGGCGAACGGGGGAGCAGAGCGGTGGGTGGCGGTGACGGCGAGGGCGCCCCGCGTCTTGCTCTCCCTCTGCCTCGAGCTCGCCTATGCCGTCGGCAGCTTCGGCGAGCGCGACCTCTTCCGTCTTGCTCTCCCTCTTCCTATTCCAAATCCGGCGAGCCTCGGCTGCCAAGCTCGCCTCTGCCGTCTTGCTCTCCCTCTTCCTCAATCCGGCGAGCAGAGGCGAGCTCGACGGCGAGGGCGGCTTCGGCAGCAGAGGCGAGCGCGGCAGCCGATGCGGAACTATGGCGTGCTTGGTGAGGTGCTCGTTGATGGCGTCCACGACGGCGGCGGCGAGCGTGCTTCACGGGATGGGGATCCCCGCTGAGATTAAATCCCCGAGCGGGGACGGGGATGGGGAAGAAGTGCTCCCCATGAGCCTTCACGGGGACGGAGATGGAGAAAATTTGCCCCCGCGGGGACGGGGATGGGCAGTAACCCCCGACGGGGAATTCTCCGTTGACATTTCGACTCGGAGCCTAAGACAAAGAAAACAGTTGTGTTTTTATGATGGACGGTAGCGATAGATATGGATGAAAAATACCTAAAAATCAATAATTGATAGATTATCAAAACCGAATCTATAGAGTACCTATTAATAGCTATTATTTTAGAACATCAGCAAAGAGAAAAAGTATTTAATATTAAGTAATTTTTTATTAGTTAGTGTTGCACGGATTGATGAACTAGTGCTAACATAATCGATACAACACCTGTTTAAAACGACTTTGTAGAGTCGGCCATCACCGCGGCACAACTATATGCTATTTTCTTCATTCATCACATGTAGAGTATTTTTTCTATAATTTTCATAACAAATGTAATGAGAAAAATATAGCGGCGCATCAGTGTGGCCCTCACCGGTAAACCATACAGCCAGATCGAGGATCGCCGACCTTCGCACCGTAGAACACTCTATGTTGAGAACGAAGTTGAGATGCAGCGGCAACAATATGATTGCGTACAGGGGCGGAGCCAAGATGAGCACCTCGGGGGGGGGGGGGCGCTAATCAATAGAGATTTAGAACAAATGTCGAAGATTAATGGTGAAATCATGTTTTTCTACAGTAAATACAAAACAAAATCACTCTCATGAGAGGCTGCAGCTCCCCTAGCCCCCCCCCCCCCCCCCCCCCCCCCCCCCCCCCCCCCCCCCCCCCGGGATCCGCCAATGATTGCGTACACATTCTGTAGGATGGATGGAAACAAAATACACAGTACTGAAATTAGCCCGTAGGCGATGAACCATGCATTAAAATGTCAGCATTACACTGAGCCGGGGAAAAAGAGGTAAAAAAAAGTAACAGTTAATATTATACAGGTGGAATACATGGTAACAAGAAATGAACACAATTGCATATAGTAGCTTTTATTGATACGAGGAACAATCAGGAGAAGAGAAATATCATGGCCACAGGCGTCCACAACGATCAATAAACAATCTCCAATGAGAAAGCAAATGGAAATAAGAAAAAGTGACACAAACACGCGTCGAACAGCTTGTCGAACCATGTCGGCGATGTGAATCTCGGAATTGGATGCAGTCGCGCCGATGTGGAGATGGGAAGGTGATGAAGCGCCGGGACTGGGGATCCAGGAAGCTGTAGCGTTGCCATTGGGAGCGTCGGAAGGCGGGCGTTGTTGTTTGCTTCCCGGCTCGGGAGCTCCTCCCTTTCCCTCTGCAGCCTCTCCGAGAAGGTCTCCATCCCCATGTAGAACATCAGGAGCCAGACGTAGGAAGGAGAGGAACTCCGGGCCTGAGCCCAGAGCCTTGGCGTGCAGATATCCTCTGCATCTGCCGGCGGAGAAGCAGAGCATCTCCACCCAGACGCCCTGGATCACTTCCCATGTCTTCTCATCAACCCTTGGGCAAGAGCCCAGGCATTATTGATGAGTTTCTCATTTGTCTCCTCTTTAGAACCTGCTTCTTCTGACTCCACTTCTTTCTCTGACTTCTTCGGCCAATGATCGCACGGTGTGAAGGGGTACCTGATAGAAAACATGATATGATAAAGGACTCTAAAAGACACATTCGACCACACTTGACGCCACGTGATCTCCGGTGCCCTGAGGATATCACTGAGCTCATCGTAGGCTGTAGTGGAGAGATTCCGCCTAGTCCCAGGCAATAGCATCTCAGGATTAACAAATAGTAGGTACACCATGTAGTTTGACATCTCCCTGCATTGGAAAGGTAATAATGCCTTGGGAGGCACTGCAGTTACCCATAGCTGCCGAAATATGTTCTTGTTTATTGGTATTTCGACCCTATCATTCTCTGAAAAGTTGCTCAAGAAGAAGCAGAAATCCGTGGCGATGTGCCAGAGGAGGACACTCTCATCGCATCGAATGGCCTCTTGATGCTCCAGCCCAGCTTGTCTTCAACTTCATAGCCCTCAAGTGCCTGCTGGCCCCTGTTGTCGTTGAACCTGCGGTAGCTAACAGGGTGTTGTATTTTCTTCTCCCATCCAGCTCTGAGATACCGAAGAACCGACCCCGTGATGTTGTCGGACGAGCGGCCCGGCTTCATGCACCAGTGTTGGTCCACCAGGTCCTTGCATCCAAACATACTTAAAATCCTCATTTTCTTGCTGTGTTTTTTTGTTGCGGGCGAAGTACTCTGAGGCTATATTCAGCGACCATCTCTGACCACTGTTCCAATGATGGATCATGGGCAGTAGATCTATCCCTCTCCATAGACAAAATAGGTGTAGCAGAGAAAAAGTCCTATTGCAGCAGTACAACAAAGTAAGGCATGTGTAATGTTGACATCAGTATGATTATAAGCTTCTCTGTGGCTGTGGTGGAACAGACCGATGGTAGCACCATACGTGACACCTGTATCCATCGGCGGCAAATAAATCCAATTGCAGCTGCACGACTATCCTTGCAGCCATCCGTATGAGTGCCTGCGGTTTTCTTCAACGACAAGACTCAAAGGACAATATTTTCTGCAAATGGATCCCCAGGAGAGAGGATACTCAGATTTGGATTATGCCTCTCCTGACACCTAAAATGGATCTTACATATAGGTACTCTGTTGGAAACTATATATATTATGTTAGAGACTCATTTTAAGTTTGGGTTCCGCAATAGGTCTCCTGTTAGTACCTGATCTTCTGCAGGAGCCCTTTCTCCTTCATCCCCTGCCCGTTTCACGTGCTCCTCGGACGGATCCATCTCATCTTCGTTTAGTTTTGCTGCCCATGTTGATCAAGACCAAAAATACAGATAAATATTATTTATTTAATGATACTAAGCACACAAAAATATATATACACCAAAGATAAAAGGTAGACTAGACTACTACTTAAATTATATATATATATATATATATATATATATATATATATATATATATATAGTATTACTATATAGTACCTGGGTACTAAATAATTATTCAGTACCCAGCGTCCTGTTGGCAGACAAATAGGCCCACCGCGCCTGCACCCCGCCGTTTAGGCTCACAGGCCCGGCCCACCAACGGACGAGCTCGATTGGTTTAGCAGCTCGGGAGCTCCCCAACCCAGATGCGGTTTCAATTTCCTCGCCCCCATCCGCTCGGTCTCTTCCCTTCCTACGCCGACACCGCCCATCCGCCCCCTCTCCGCTCGCCTGCTCCGGACCAACCCCCACCGACGCTCCTCCTCAACCCACCTCCGCCGGACCCCCGTCCGCTCGCCGCCGGTGCCGCCCCCGCCAGTGTCGCCCCACAACCCACCGTCGCTGCCCTGCTTCGCATCCTTGAGGCCTTGAGGGGACGGAGACGGGACGCCGCCAATCGCGCCTTGCCGCTGTTGGCCGCGGCCTACTGCAGCTGCTTGAGGGTGTTGAAGCAGCAGACTTGCACGGCCACGGTAGTGTCCGGCAGCCACAGCGCGCGGGAATACCACGTCTTGGCCAGCAGACATTCAACGCCGAGCAAAGCTGCCGCGTCCCCTCCAAGTACCGGGACTTCACCTTGTCGTTGTGGTTCACATTTATAATTCTTGCATTTTAATTTCTCATTTTTCTTCCACCTGTTGGGTATTATTTTTCCACATTAATTTCTTATTTTTCTTCTTCCACATGTGAGAGGTTCTTCTCCTGGAATGATGGCCACCAAGCATCCACCTCTATTTGCAGCAGCTCGCAGTTCCTCAAATGAATATTTGTAAATTTAAGCTGTATAGTATAGGAATGCGGTATTCTAAATAGATTCTGATTCAATGTCTTCAGATTCCGGTTGGTGCTCGTTGATAAGATGCTTGACATCCCAAAAAGGATTGTTTTTGAGAGCACACAACAATGGTAAGTACATGTTTTTTTAGTGGCCTTTTTCATGTGTTGGAGCTGCTTTTCTCTCTAGGATGATGTTAATGTGCTTATTCCCCATTTAGATATGAGGTCCCTCTGCGACAAGAAAAGGTTAATATGTTGCAATATGGAATTAGTTTTTTTTCTAAATGAATAGACAAAACTAGGTACATTCATTTACATCTTATCTAATCTTGTTTATGATTCTTTTCTTTTTAAATTTATATGTAAATGATCTGATGCATGGACACATAATTAGAGAACAATTTAATATACATGGATTTCAATTTTGCTATCACAAATCACCAATATTCTTTCATTGCACTTTGACTTGTCATTTTGTCAATTACCACTATTCATCTTGTTATGAAAGCTCGCAAGATTTTCAATTCTTTAAAAGCATCTACCTTGTCCTGCATTTAACAACGATCAATGGCACTTTCAATTGCACATGTATAAAGGACCAATGTTTTGCCATCTGCATCCATGTGAATATGTTTGAAGTTCTCGTCTGGCTGCCAAAAACGATCTGGATATCGAACCTTGATCTTTGCTCCCTCTGATTCCAAGTTGTTGTATGATCTCTGTTGTCAAATAGTCAATTTATTTAATCATCAATATGTCAACATTTGTGTAGATTGAGAACATAGAGTTAGTACTTCTGGATTCTTCATTGAAAACACATTTACATTGAGGGAGGATTTGATATTTATTATTGGAAAGCACATCATTTCTCTTCTACCTGTAACCTGCCTCCCTATACTAGTATTTCAGTTCATGCTAGCTTATAGAAATTGATACGTGGTTATATTCATGAATAATTGTGTGGAGCAGCTATTCTTATAGTGGCCATCTAGTGCTGCATTTCTAGTTGCCAAATATCTAACAATTTTACAAATATTATCTTGCCACCTTATTATATCCGTTCTTTTCTGCAAGAGAGCAGCAGCTCCATGTTGTTCAAATTCTAGCATACATGTTATATAGAGTTTTTTTCATCACTTAGCCACGACCAGCTGTTGCTCTTTCAGCTCTCTGTATGGTAGAATGCTTTTGTGCACTTGACAGATGTGTTGACTTATTATGTATTATTTATGCTTGTTGATAAATTTGCTCAGTCTATTGAACTAAAAGATTTGATCTTGCAAATTTCATTTGGCTAATTACAATGTTTTTTTTGCAACAAAAGATTCATGGCTTGAAATGTGATTTGTGGCTTGAATAGGTTTCTATACACGCAAGGTATCTTTGTTTCTTGGTTTCTAGTACATGTTAATAGCATGCCCTTTAACTATGATATTTAATTTTTCTCCCAATATGATTTTTCTATATTAAGTTTCAGCTCCCTCTCACGTCCACTCGGTCTCCTTCCCTCCC